>NW_020173040.1:7631975-7649107 GCF_003031525.2 Neophocaena asiaeorientalis asiaeorientalis
GGAAAGTGGCAGTGAAAATGGAAGAAGCCTAGAAAAGGAGTCCGGAACCAGGGGTACCTTCTGCCCAGGTACAACCCTGACCCACGATGGGACCTGGACAGGCCACAGCCTCTCTGCCCCCAGCTCCCCATCTGTATGATGCAGGCCATTGTACAAAGAGACTAATCCGAGCTGTCTTGCCTAGGGTACGGATGGGGGAGACCTGCTGGGAACGTGGCGTCTAACGGTGTGGGTTTTTGTCTAAGTCTTAAGCTGTCCTTCAGCTTCTCTAACTGTAAGATGAGGGGTTGAACTCCCTCACACTCCCACAAGGGCCTGTGTGTTCAACCATGCTGATGACAAGGAGGTTTCTCAGTTGCCTGAGAGAACACATTCCTTCCACAGGAGCTCCAAGCAAAGGGTGTGTCTAATGGGTCACCCTTCCTGCACCTACAGGAAGACTTGGGCAAGGTGGGACTCTGTAGGTAGCTTCGAAGACCCCCAGGTAAGAGGGAGAGAACGTGCTTTTCCATGCATGAGGAGGGTGGACTTTTCCTTCTTGGTGGCCAAGTTCACTGTCCATGCAGACCCACTGCCAGCAGAGTGACTTTCCACAGACTTGTCCTGTTTTGAGAGCTGGTCCTTGGCAGGACTAGAACACATCCCTGGGAGAGAACACTCGTGGGTTTTCTTTGTTGCCGCATCGTGGGGCCCTCACTGTCAGACCAGGGCAGCCCTTGCAGACACTCCAATCGACACAACAGTCTCTGGTCTGTGGGTGGAGTCCACCTTGTCCAGAAATCTGCTAAGAAGGTTCTTTTTCAGGACTTTAAAGGCAGGATAAATTACTGCATTTGGCCTTTTTTATCTATTGGGCTGGTCTCATCCAGGTACCTCCTACTACTAAGAATGGAGTTCATCTTGTAAAATGTGCCAGATTCAGCTTCCAGAATAATTAACCATATATGTGTGTATGTGTTGCTGTAATGCAAATACCCTACAACATCAGGGGTTCTGTTGTTCGCATTCACTTCTGCACCACAGAGGCCCTCAGCCATATGTGAGAAAGAAAACTCTCTCACATGCTATTTGAAATATCTTCTTCTTCTGTCATTGTCTTGGATTTACCTCACCCACAGGACCCTTTCTGGGTCCTATGCCATGCCATATTCAACACGGATTGTATGGGAAGGTCTCCTTTCTTGCTGTTCATTGTTTTCAAATCAATAGGGATGGGCTCTCTCTCTCTTACCCACCGTTACTCAGAGTTTACACGGTAAGCACATCTTTATCAACATAATTCATATAGCTCTGAGTAGACCTGTTCCTACCGGCTACTACACAGACCTGTGCTCATGCTATGAGCTCTGGCACATATAATACAAAATGCCCCCTGCACGGCTCTATCAGTGTTACATCTTTGGACCATGCACTTCTTGCCCATAAACTCTTTCTCCACCCAGCAGTCTGCATCTCTGATCATCACTGTGGCCATGAGGGAACTTTTACAACATCTGGCTGTTTTTTTTTTTTTTTTTGGTGAAGGGAACTATTTCCAGGCTGAGAACAACTTAAAAATGTCTCCCCCACCGTGCAGATATCATCAACTTTACCAAGCTTCCTGTGGCAAGCTTTCCCAGGAATTTGCTGCTTAACCATTTCATACCACTCCATGTGGGCTGCAGTAAGATCACTGGGAACTGGTTTGTCTCAGGACATCCCTCATTCACATGAACCCTCAGTGGTTGCGGGACAGTGACTTACACACACAATTGATGTTCAGTGGATGAATGAATGAGCTTGGCATCTTTTAACTTAAATCAAATCTCCAATGCAGACCTACTAATCTTTAATAAAATAAGCTTTGGTTCAAAAGAAGTCTGTGTCTGAAGTGAAGGATTTTTACTGCAGAAAAAAGTTGCCATCCTCTTTAACAATAGGGATGTCAATGCAGGAAGCTCTGGAATGAAGATATGTTCTTCCCACCTCTGAGATTCTTCAAATCTTTTTTTTTTTGCCATTCTGAGAGGCATGTGGGATCCTAGTTCCCCGACCAGGGATCGAACCTGTGTCCCCTGCAGTGGTAGCGCAGGATACTAACCACTGGACCACCAGGGAAGTCTCTCAAATTATTTTTTATGAGGTGGGTTACCTATAAATAATGCCAATTTCTGTTACTTTTCTCCTCCTATTTCCTCCTCCTGAAACATCCTTTTTTTTTTTTTACTCTATCCCCAACTCTGAGTGTCTGATTATGTCTATTATCCAAGATCCACCCTCCAGGAAGCCCTCCTTGATCCCTCCAGACTCACTTTATTAAGGGATCTCTTTGGCTCTTACAGAGTTCTACTCTGATCCCAGCCCCGTGGATCTTTGCCCAGTCCCCTTACTTGATGCTACGTGGAAAACTCCTGGAGAATAGGACCAGGCTCTCCCCCAACAGCATCGCACATGGTAGGCAGTTGGTGAATATGCAGGAATGAATGGTTCCAATGGGAGTCCCTTTGTGCTGTTCATTTGTAGAAGTGATTCAGATTAGCTTTGGGGAACAGAGATTTCAATTATTACAATCTTCTGTTTCCTCTTTTCCACGTTTGAAAGTCAAGCGGTGGAAAGTAACTCCCATATTCGATTATTAATCTTTAGATACACATATCATAAAATTTATCTTTACATGTTCATAGCTGGACTTTTTGTTATAGTCAAAAACTGGAAACCATCCAAATGCCCATCACTAATAGAATGGATAATAAATTGTGGAATTTCACACACAGGACAATCATAATGAGCAATCTACGACTGTGTGCAACAATTTGGATGCATCGCATAACACTGAGTAAAAAAGCCAGACACAAAAGAGTGTAATTCCATTTACGTACAACAACAGGCAAACTAATCTTTGCTGTTAGAGATAGTAACTGCCCTTGGAGGAGTAATGACTGGAAAGGAGCTCGAGGGAGGTTCTACGATGCTGATAGTGAACTGTTTCTTGATTTGGGTACGACTGCACACGTTTTCAGCTTGTGACCATCTACTGAGTATTACATCTATCATACAGGTGTCTGTCTCTAAGCAGATCTCTGCCACATGCACTGTTTTTGGAGAGATGTTAGCCTGGATCCCTCTTTCCAGATAGATGTCAAAAATCAAAAGGTATCAGGAATCGAGCTCTACCAGAATAACAGTTTGTCTTTGTAACAGTTATCAACTGCTGTATAAAAAATTACCTTCCCCCCCAAAACACAGTGGTTTAAAAGAGCAAACATTTATTATCTCATAGCTTGTGAGGGTCAGGAACTCGGGAGCACGTTAGCTGGGTAGATCTGGCCTAGAATCTCACATGAGGTTTCAACTGAGATGTTGGCAGGACCTGCAGGCATTTGAAGGCTTAACCGGATCCTATAGGATCCAATTCCAACATGACTCATTCACATGGTCGTTGGCAGGAGGCCTCAGTCCCTTGCCACGTGGATCTCTCCATAGGGCTGCTTGAGGGTCCTCACAACATGGCAGCTGGCCTCCTCCAGAGCGAGTGAGAAGCAGTGTGAGGAAGAGCCATGATGTCTTTTATCACTTATCCTCAGAAGTCACATAACATCTTTCACACCACACTGTATTCATTAGAAAAAAGTCACCAAGTCCAGGGGCTTCCCTGGTGGCACAGTGATTAAGAATCCACCTGCCAATGCAGGGGACACAGGTTCAAGCCCTGGTCCGGGAAGATCCCACATGCCACAGAGCAGCTAAGCCCATGTGCCACAGCTACTGAGCCTGTGCTCTAGAGCCCGTGAGCCACAACTACTGAACCCCCGTGCCACAACTACTGAAGCCCGCGCACCTAGAGTCCGTGTTCCTCAACAAGAGAAGCCACCACAATGAGAAGCCTGTGCACCGCAACGAAGAGGAGCCCTGCTTGCCACAACTAGAGAAAGTCTGCATGAAGCAATGAAAACCCAACTCAGCCAAAAATAAATAAATTAAATTAATTATTTTTTTTTTAAAAAGTCACCAAGTTCAGCCTACACACAGGGGAAGAGAATTAAGGTTCACCTCTGGAAGGGAAAAATATTTTTAAATTGTGGACATATTTTTGAAACCACCAAAGTCCACACACTGACCAAAATTTACATTCTTCCCATATGCAAAAGACACCCCCTTCCAAGGCCACCAAAAGTCTCATCCCATTTGAGGGTCAGCTCAAAGCCCAGCATCCCATCATTAAAATCAAGTCCAGGTGCGGATGAAACTCCTCAGGTATATATAGCTCCTTAAGTGCAGCTCCTTGAGTAAAGTTCCTCTCGATCTGAACTAAATATACAAGTTATCTGCCCCACCCAGAGAAACACACACTCAACATAAGATGATGTAACAGGCATAAGATAACTGCTATTAATGCTTCTGTTCAAAAAGGCTTAAAACAGGAGGCACAACGAAGTCACTAGTAAGTAGCAGTTCTGAAATTCAGCTGGGCAAATTTTGGAAGTTCCTTGATTAGGATTCAGTCCTGTTTCTGCTCAGAAGTGATTCTCATGGCTGTTGGCTCCACCTTCTGTGTTTTCCTTCCTTTTCCATGAAAGGTGACATATGTTTGTAGCTGCGTAGTTTTCTCAGTTTGCTTCTCGATAGAATTCTGGGAGTCCAAAGGCCTCTATTCATTTTGTACTGTCTCTGTCCCTCTCTGTCCAAATGTAATTTTTTTTTAACCAAAATGCCATGGAGGCAATACCATGGCTCCGGATCCTGAGATACAAGAGCCTCTCTCCTGAGACACAGGCCCTGAAGAGAATGTGCCACTATATTTCAAACTGGTGTCTGGCCACCATACCCCAACACACCCTCTCTCAACTTGTCACTAACATACCCATGAAAACAGGGGGAAAAAGTTTTTTTCAATTCACATTGCTGAAAACTGACACCCCCTCCGCCCCCACCAAAAAACAAAGAAAAGAAAATATTGGGAGGAACTGATAGTAAGGCAAACAAAGCAGAAATTTTATATACTTACTTTAGTTTTCAGCTCATGGAATGATCTGGCTTCACTTCTCAAAACAGAGATCAACAGAAAAAAAGGAAGATATCTGTACCTTCCTTATCATGACCAGAAACCCAGGCAGCCCACCTCCTGGGCACTGCACTACAAGAGCCCTTCTGCCTGCCCTGCCCCACACCACCCAGTATAATCATGTCTACAGACCTACACAGAGAAGAGCAACCTTGGCAGAAAGAGGTCAGGCAAATGGTGACACACACTGTGTATCTCAAGATGCGGTCTCCACAAGTGAGGCAGTGGAGACAAAAGGATCCAGGTAGCAGTGCATGCTGGGAATTGTAGTTTTTATGCTTTACAGTACTTCAGAGCCCAAGAACAGGGAAGTTATCATGAGCCCTAAAACCAACTAAAACAAGAAATTTCTAAATTAAGTAAAAGTGAATACAAATGTGAACATCTTTTTCTTGAAGAGAATTAACATTTTGAAAAATAATAATAATAATCTGGATCTAAAACCTCAACTGAGTTTATAAATGAAAGAAACAGAAGAGAGGAAGACTGAAATACCAGTTAACTATTGACCCTAACAATGAAAGAAGCATAAGTAAAACTTTAGGAAGACTTTAACAGCTTACAAAAATTAAAAACTGAGTACGTGTTCCAAAACACTAGACTTCCACCAGCGGAATTAATATACCTAGAAAAACCAAGAAAATGTTAAAGAAGAGTAATAAGGTATCCCAGTGATTCTTAAACAAGTATGCATCAGAATCACCTGGAAAGCTTGCTAAAACATGGAGGGCTAAACCCCACCCCAGGGGTTGTAATTCAGTAGATCTGGGTGAGAGCTGAAAATTGGCATTCCAAACAAGTTCCCAGGTGACACTGAAGGTTGACCACACTTTAAGAACCACTGAAAATGTATCATAAAATTACAACAATTCATGAATGTATAAACAAAATGCATATCCATACAATGGAAACTATAAAAAGGATCAAAATATTGATTTGTCCTACAACACTGATGAAGCTTGAAAACATTATGCTAAGTGAAAGAAGCCAGACACAAAAGGCCATGTAGTGTATGATTTCATTTATATGAAACATCTAGAACATGCAAATCCATAGAGACAGAAAGCAGATTAGTGGTTTTCAGGGACTGGAATAAGGGGGGAAATGAGGAGTGATGCTAATGGGTATGGGATTTCTTTGGGGGGTGATGAAATTGTTTAGGAATTAGATAGTGGTGATAGTTGTACAACCTTAAGAATATACTGAAAACTACTGCATTTTACATTTTAAAATGGTGAATTCTTGCCATCTGTGATGTGAATGGACCTAGAGGGTATTATGCTAAGAGAAATAAGTCAGAGAAAGATAAATACCACTGATTTCACTTATATATCGAATCTAAAAAACAAAAGAACAAACATACAAAACAGAAACGGACTTACAGATACAGGAGACAAACTAGTAGTTACTAGAGGGGAGGGGGAAGGGGATAGGCAAAATAGGTGAAGGGGATTAAGAGGTACTAACTTCCAGTTATAAAATTAAAAAGTTGTGACGATGTAATGTACAGCACAGGAAATATAATCAATAATATTGTAATAACTCTTTACAGTGACAGATGGTAACTAAATTCAAAGTGGTGATCATTTTGTAATATATAAAAATATCAGATCACTATGTTGTACACCTGAAACTAATATAATACTGTAAGTACACTATACTTTATATATGTGCGTGTGTGTGTGTTAAACTAAGATATATTTTGCCTGCTAAACTGGCAAAGAATAAAAAAATAATTTTTCATAGGTTAGAGTCCAGACTTCTGGGAGGGGGGACGATCTGACAATGTACATCTCAGACCTTTAAAGTTTGAGACTCTGCAATATCACTTACATGAATTTATACTAAAGAAATAGTTAAGAGTGTGTCCAAACAACTATCCACCAGGTGGTTGATCAGCAACCTTAAGATTTTGGAAATCAGAAAGGAGCTATGTGTTAAATAATAAAGGTTATGTTGAAATATGGTCCATCTAGCAAATGAAATACTATTCAGCCATTAAAAATGATGTTGTAGGGAATTCCCTGGTGGCGCAGTGGTTAAGAATCCACCTGCCAATGCAGGGGACACAGGTTTGAGCCCTGGTCCGGGAAGATCCCACATGCCATGGAGGAACTAAGCCTGTGCGCCACAATTACTGAGCCTGTGATCTAGAGCCCACGAGCCACAGCTACTGAAGCCCTCGCGCCTAGAGCCCGTGCTCCACAACAAGAGAAGCCACCGCAATGAGAAGCCTGCGCACCACAACGAAGAGTAGCCCCTGCTTGCTGCAACTAGAGAAAGCCCGCGCGCAGCAACTAAGACCAAACACAGCCCAAAAAATAAATAAATTTATTTTTTAAAATATAATGTTGTAGAATTAATATTTATTGCCATGGAAAGATGTTCATAATAAACTGTCAAGTGGAAAATACAGGTTACCAAATAGCATATACAGCAAAAACCAACTTTTGTTTTAAAAGCTGTGCATGTGATATAAAAGATCCAGAAAGCTGTATACGCAGCATTACAGAGGGTGTCTCTGGGTGAGGAGAATACCATGGATTCTTCTTCTTTTAAGCTATTTTTTCTGCAAGTACTATATAGTGCTTTTGTAATAAGGAAACAATTACTTTTCACTTTTTAAAGGCATGTAATGTAAAACTGAGGGGGACACTCCGTTGTCTGAGATGACACTCTCATATGCATAGGAAATGGAAACCAAGAGCAATGCGTAAACTGCAGAGTAAAATATGGATGGCCTTGGAGGTCCGACTCTTTCAGCTGTATTCCCACCATAGTATCCTTTCCATTGTATTTCTACAATATTCTTTCCCCTGTATTCCTACAATAATATTCTTTATGCTGTTTTCCTACCATAACAGCACATGATTCTGCTAAGCAAAGGGGTCTGCTCTTGGGGACTTCCCTGGTGGTCCAGTGGTAAAGAATCCGCCTTCCAATGCAGGGGACACAGGTTCGATCCCTGGTCGGGAAACTACGATCCCACTTTCCATAGGGCAACTAAACCCGTGCACCACAACCAGAGAGCCAGCATGCCACAAGGAAGATCCCATGTGCTGCAACTAAGACCCAACGCAGCCAAAAATAAAATAAAATAAGTCATAAAAAGGGCTCTGCTCTTGAAAAAATTTGGCAACTTCAAGGAAACGATGCTTCTTGAAGAGTATCGTGTGTTCTTAGAGGAATTTTCATTTCCCTAAATATCTTATCTCGGAATTCAGAGACCCCCCAAATCACTGAGCAAAGGAGGATGTAATGACATCAAATTAGAGCAGCTTAATGGACTCGTCTCCACTAACGATAATAACTAACATTTATTCAACACTTACTACTTGCCAGGCTCCATTCCAAGCATTTCCCACGCACTCATTTAATTCTCACCGCAACGCTATACACTAGGTACTACTATTAACCCCACCTTAGAATGGGAAACCGAGGCACAGAGAGGTTAGGTAACTCGCCTAAGCTCACAAGACTCAAATCTAAGCATTCTGGCTGTAGTCTTGTCAGACTTTTTAGGGTCTCTTTAACAATAAATCTATACTTCTGGGTCCAAAAAACATCTTGCCATTGTCATTTGGGAAAGCTTTCTTACCCTGTCACTGGGCTATCATTACTCTTTCTGAGAGAGTCAGGGTGGTCCTAGAGAAATGTCCTGTATCATCTATATCCATTTGCTCCTTCCTGATCCTAAAGATGTGGGGTTCCTTGGATCCCCTGGATCTCCTTTCCTGTTCCCCAACCCCACTGTCCCATGGGTTCACATCCAGAGAGCAAGACAGGGGTGAGCCACCACTGGGGCTTTTGGCATGATGGAGCCTCATGGCACTGTATCCTCGGGGGATTCAGAGTTTGCAGATCAAGTCCCAGTCTCTCCCACCAGATGCTATGCACTGGGCACATCCAGAGCCAGAACCTGTTCGAAACCCCAAGGTGTGGGCAAGAGTCTGAATTTTCAGTTTTTTTCTGAAGTTTCAGGAAATTATTTTATTGAGTGACAAATGGGGCAGGGAGCACAGGAGGAGTCCACCTTCGGTGCAGGGATAAGGGGTGCCTTGTCCACAGAGAATTTAAAAACAATAACAGAACTAACTAAAAGTCGATCTGCTTTCTATTATCTCCATCGCCAACAATTCTAAACAATGTCAGTGATAAAAGACTCCAACCTGGTGGACTGGACCACTCCCCCCGACCCCACCCACAAGCCTTGGTACACCATGGCTTTGATTCCTAGCTTTTCTGATGTTCTACCGTTTTATTTGTGAGGCTGACCATCAACCTCCCATACCCTCTCTCTTCACTGGGGTTCTTGGTACCCCAAGTAATGGGTGAGGAGAATGAGAGGCTTTATTTGGGAGGGAGGGAACAAGATGGCCTTTAAAGGCTGTGTCTGTCCGCTTCTTCTCCCCATGAAGGTGTCTGGGAAAGAGGAGTTGCGAAACCAGGCATGGGGCCCAACTCTGGCTTTTCCCCTGAGGGCAGACGTTGTCCCCAAACTTAGAGTCAGGCTCATGCTGGGAAAGGGAGTGTCTTTGAGACCCAGCCCTGATGTCCCAGCTTCTCTTAGACGTTCCCTGTGCCCCAAGGCAGAGTTAGTCACTTCCTTCTTGTGCTCCCACAGCACGTCCTACACCCCTTTGTTGGAGCGCTGGGGCACACTGGAGCACTCATAGATCACTCCACTCTCCAGGCAGCTCCCTGAGGGCAGGAACTTACTTGTTCATCTTTGTTCCCCAGTTCTGACGTAGCGACTGACACAGAGCAGATGCTCAAAAATGTCCAGTGGAACTGAAAATTGAATCACACCCTGTCCTCATTTTGCCCCATGAAACTTGTGTGCTATGGGTCCATGAGAAATATGGTCTGGGGTGAGGCATCGTTCATTCCTTCATTCATTCATTCCACATACACTTGTGTATTCTTTTTTTTTTTGCTTGTTTATTCTTATGTCATCATCATTATGCTTAGGTGTTGTTTGTTTTTCTTTACTGTCATTGATCTGAGTAATTTCATTTGTTAAAGACATTAATTTCCTAAGCTGATAGAGGAACAGCAATTCAATACAAAGCGGGGACGTTTCTGGAACGAAATTCGAACATTGCAGATGGGAAGCTGATGCTGTTCATTCACCCTGTGGTGACAATGGGGACCTGCAGAAGGAGTGGAAGAGGAAGTGGAGGTTGGGTCATCCTCCCTGGGGGGCAAATCTTATGAGAATTACAGTGCCTTAGCCATCCCACCCAAGGCCTACCTGGGGATAAGGACTGTGAGGCCTCAGTGCAGTAAGGGAATTACTTACTAATAACAGGTGGGGATGAGCTGGGAGGAAAACGTGACAGGACTCGTTCAGTCTTGTATAGGCCACACCCAGTTTAGTCACAACTTCTGAACCCAAAGAATGTTAAAGGGACACAGCGGAGGTTGTACCTGGGGTTTAAAATTTTTTAATGTCCACCTGCTCAATCCTCTACCAGGAAACGCCCCACACTGCAAGGATGGTCTTGAGAGAAGGATCTGTCCTGAAGAACATCTAATCTTTTGACTGAAAAAAACGAGTGGCTGATCTGATCTACTTCCTCCCCTTTAAGCAGAAGAATGTGTACACTCATTTCAATGAGAGCCATGTCAGCAGCAATCACTGTGAAAAAAACCTTCTGCCAAGATGAAATTCAACCTTCGTGGGCATATGCTGAGGTGGCACTTTTAAAATATATTTTCTAAGCACCTGAAATGTAAAAGCATGTAAAATAAATAAAAGCCAATTAACACTTGCATCTGGGGAGATGCTGCTTGGGGAAAAGAGAATGGAATGTAGGGGAAATCCTTGGGAAGCACGCAGCTGATAGCTTCAGCCGCACTTCCTGAGGCCTGGCTTTGACCTATTCTGAGAACCTTCCGTGGCCTCTCAGGCAATATTAGCACAGGCAGGGTTTGCAAACCAAAGTCCCATGGGTCAAATCCAGCTCGCAGATGTGTTTCATTTGGCTTGAACAGTGTATTCATTTTTTAAAAGTTGAAATCTGTAAATAGGACGTGTGCTTTCTAGTTTACCACAGTCCTCACCACTCCCAATTGTCTTACATTGTCTTGTCCATAGCCAAGCCTCTGTGGGCACCTAGATCTGTGACCCCTATGCCCTAGACTCTGGTTCTCAAACTTGGCTACCCACTGGAATAATCCAAGGGAGCTTTATAAAATACCCATGTCTGGGTCCTACCCTCAAAGATTCTGATTTAATTCACTTGGGGTACAGCCTGGGCAGTAGCTTTAAAAGCTCCCCAGGTGACTCTAATATGCAGCAAAATTTGAGAACCAATGCCCTTAAGAAAGCAAACTGGCTGGAGAGCTCTCACCCCAGGATGTTTCCCACCAGGCACTGCTTATCTCCAAATTAACTGGTTCCTTTTACCTAAGGCTGGGCTACCTGGCCAGTAGAAGCACTTCCTCACCTAGACCCTTGCATTTAACCTTCTCTGAAGGGGCTCCAGGCCAAACTCCTCAAAAGATCCCTGATGACTTGAGAGATAATGATCCCTTTTGAAATAAGGAGTTAGGGCCATTTTTCTAGAGCTTTTAATAGTTGGTGATTTAGCCACAGGCACATACAGAATCAGCCAACTTCTGTTTTTATTTTTTTTATTTTGGCCGCTCCAGGCAGCTTGTGGAATCTCAGTTTCCTGACCAGGGACTGAACCTGGGCCACGGCAGTATAGAATCAGCCGACCTCTATTAGGCATGAGGGACTTTCTCACTTGATTCCTCATCTTAGATTTACAACAACATCACAAAGAAGGTATTACTCTCCCATTTTATAGGTGGGCAAACTGTGATACCTAGCTCTAGGGCCATAAAAGCCCCATTTTGTAATTCAGGCCACAGTTGAATTTATGTCAATAAACATTCAGTGCCTGTTATGCCGCCTGCAGAGGGCTATCTTCCAGAACAGCCCTAATGACTGTTAACAGCCAGCATTTGCTCTGATTGGTCAGTGCCTGTGCCACATTGGTTGGTAAACATTTGAACTTAGAGTCAATGGACTTGTATTAGGCACCAAGCACTTTGTCATATCACACCTGTTGCTGGATCCACAACAAAGGTGATTAAAATATGGTCCCAGTGCTTAAAGGCTCAAGCCTCAAGGGAGAAGTAGACACTGTGAAATACTTATAATAGGATCTACTGCACGGTAGAAGAAGGTGTAAACTGAGTGCTGTGAAAGCACCAAGAGGGAAGCAACTATCTCTATTTGGAAACACCAAGGAAGGCTCCACAGAGCAAAAGATAGTTAGACCTGTATGTTGAAGGATGAGTAGGAGTTTCCCAGGCAGAGAGGGGATTAAGGGTGGAGGTACTTGCCGAGCAAAGGCATGGAGGTGCCCCACGCACACCATGTTTGGAAAACTTGGCTTTGAGTCAGGAAAAGAATTTCAGGTTCCCCTGCAAGTTAGTTTATCCTGCTTATCTATAAACCTAATGGTTCTGGATGTCCTTAATTATTTTTTCAGTATTTTGGCCCATCAAGGTGAGTTGCAGATGAGTTTCCCAGCTGCAAAGACAGAGCTCACTGGTGTAACATCCTTCATCTGTTACCTAGCACCTTTCCCTTTTCAAATAGCATTCCAGAAATCTGAACGTGACCCTTAGCTCCAGCACAAAATAATCTTTTTCTCTCTTACAGTCACGGGCACACAAGCATTGCTAATTACCTTATGTTAGCTAATTCCAACAGCAGCGTTATTTTAAAAATCACAGGAAAAGAGAGAAATCAGAGAAAAGGAGCACACAATGTAAAACACATACTTTGGAATATTTGCTTAAAATCATCTTGGGACAGTTAGAACCTAAATCATCCCACTGATTACTACACATTAGTGTCTATAATTCCTCTTAGCCATGTCTTTTATTTTATTTTTTATTATTTTTAAATTTTTGGCTGCGTTGGGTCCTCGTTGCATGTGCGCGGGCCTTTCTCCGGCTGCGGCGAGCGGGAGCCCCTCCTCACTGCAATGCGCGGGCCTCCGGTTGCGGAGCACAGGCTCCAGGCGCACGGGCATCAGTAGCCGTGGCGCACAGGCTCAGCAGTTGTGGCACACGGGCCCAGTCGCTCTTCGGCATGTGGGATCCCCCCGGAGCAGGGCTTGAACCCGTGTCCCCTGCATTGGCAGACGGACTCGCAACCACTGCGCCACCAGGGAAGCCCTAGCCATGTCTTTTAAAATCCACACTTCGTCCCTTAACTCTGGATGACTATCGATGCTGTTCAATTCAGAAATTATGGATTTTTAATATTCAAACGTGAGTTATCTAGAGGTTTATTTGATCTAATTATGGTTCCACCTTCCAAAGTGAATGTGTCATCAGGAGTACTGTCCAAGATCAGCCAAAATGTCTGTGCATGAGCCTGAATTCTCCTTTTCATGTGCATGTGTTTTAGCCCAGAGCAATGTACAGGACTTTGATATCTTCAATATTTTCAAGCTGGAAGATCTGTGCAAGATTAATTACAAACTTAGGGGCCTAATGTAGCTCAGCCCTTCATTATCATTAATGAAGCTTTTTCGTCTGTACCAAGAAGAGAGCTCTAATTGGGTTTATTTCTTAGAGTAGAAATACAAGTATCCCTCAGAAGTTTACTTTGCCAACCTATTTTGTCAAGTAAACCTGCTAATTCATGCAAACTGGAGGATCCACTGAGAATAAATAAATTTCATGACAGTAGCTGGTTGGGGGAAGCCCCAGTGAAAATCCACTACATCACAACATACATTTCGTTCATTAATCTGTAAGTAGAACCTGGCCTTAATTATTCATGATAATAGCCCTTAATATGCTAGTTCACTGCAGTGTATTTGGTATCAGTAATGGAGGTCTCTATCCTTTAAGAACTTATTACAACCCTCTGCTATTAAATCTTCACTGAGAGGTAGGGTAAGAGCCTGACCAGGGTTTTCATGGGAATGTCATGTTCGAAGCATAATAATCAGGCTTTGCTGTTCTGAAAAGACTTTCATCCTAAGGATCTCAAAGTGTTTTATGAGCCTTCATTAGTGCCAGGAATACCCCGAAGGCACCAGGGTTTTACTATCTTTGTTTTTTATAGGTGAAGAAACAAGACACAGGCTGGTGAAGTGACTTGCCCAAGGTCACAAAACAAATCAGCAGGACATCTTGGAGGGCACAGGCAGGTTTAGGCAGTGACTGTTTTTCTTCAGCCTTGCAAGAAACCAGTTGTGCGACTTTTGAGCTAGAGGGTCATGGCCATGACTTTAAATGTTTGGGTGGCCCCCATCCACTCCAGCACATACAAGGCACAGAAGAGGACCTCAGTGCCTGCTGAAGGGAGGAATGAATGATAGCCTTACTGGTGCTTTCAATTCAAAAATTCCTTATTAGCTACTCAAACTCTTTCATATACAATTTCTCTCCCACTTTGTACAGCATGTGGAAGAGTCCTGTGAAGTATGCTAAATATGCTGCTATCTCTTTTACAGTTGCGCTATGAAGAATTAAGTGTTTGTAGGTTTTTGTTCTTAGGAAGAGAGATTTCCATCTCCCATATTACAGGATTTTAATAAAGGTCCTTTGCTCAAGTTAGCTTCTGCTGTTATATTGGAGAGTTCTAGATAATTAAGTGGTAGGTTCTCCTCATAAATCCAGCTATTTTTTTCTAAACTCTCAGGCTTCAAGAAAACCAAGAGAGAGCTTTTAAAAAATTATTTTTTATTGCAAGTGACATCTATAATATGGGTCCCACTTTGAGGTTGGTGGGGGAGATCTTTTTTGTTTGTTTTGCTTTAAATGTGTGTATTTGATCCCAGCTCAGATTTACATTTAAAACATTTTAAAAGTGTACGCACTCCCAATTGTGTGGAATGTCAGGAAACGAGTTCATTCAGCGAGGAATGAGCTTTCAGCTCTGTCCTTTGTGACAGATTCCAGAGCGTCTCTACCTTAAGGCAGGCGGGTCACCAGGCCGCTTCTGTGACCCCCCCTAACCTGTACCAGGCTGCCGGCAAGCACTCCTGTCAGCTCTGTTTACTCTGGCAAGACTGATGGCATCCAGGTGGATTTCCCAACCCCCACGCCTCCTCACTCTACGCCCCCACTTCCCCCGCTCAGGCCCACGAAGATGGTTGCATTTGCCAGTTGAATAGCTAGGCAGTGAGTTGCTGTGCAAAACTACAGTCTGTGAAAGCGGCTTTTCTCCTGAGTTAAACCAGGGCCTCCGCCTGATTCCTCCGCCCTCCCCACCACCAGCCCCGGCCCCAAACTCTGTCCTCTGGGTTTTAGGAAAATGTGCCTTTTGCTTGTTACTGCCCCTGCCTCTCCCTGGATAAAGTCACTTGCCTGGGAGGGCTGCACTGTTAGGTAGATAATCCTGTTAAGCATCTGGAGGGCCTGGTCAGGGGATGTTCAGCTCAAGAATGTCAGGAGTAGATGGAATGGTGCTGGAGGTGGGCTCCCAGCTCAGGGCTGAGGGTAAACAGGCTGCTTCCCTGCTGGACATCAGCCTCCAGTCTGCCAGCTCCCACTGGCTGGTGATAAGCTGCTGACCCTAAGGACTAACTGCTATGATGGCTATTACGTACCAACAAGTGTTGTTTGGGCCCCTTGGATGTGGCGCTAAACACTAGGGACTTACTGTGAGTAAGACTCCATTCCCAGGTACTGTGTGCAGAGGTGGCGGAGAGGAGGGGTGAAGTTAAAGGACAAGAAAGCAAATGCTAAATAACATGTTACAGAATCCAGAAAGAGAATGATCCCTGGGGAGTGGAAGCATTCGAGATGGTGCTTGAAGGAACAAAATGTACCAGGACATGGAGGAGAAAAGGGAGGGTGTTCCTGACAGGAGAAATGTCCTAAGCAAAGGTGCTCAGGCAGGAACTACTAAGCTGCATTCGGGGAACAATAACAGAGGAACATGGCTGGTGCCAGAGTTCACACTGGAAAGTAATGGAAAAGCAAGGCTGCAGAGCCAGGGCGAGGCCGCATGAAGAGGGCCTTGAGTGCCAGGCAGAGGGATTATTCAGCAGGCAAAAAGGAAAAAGTTCTGGAAGGATTACCCAGGAAGGTAGGAGGTGACATGATGCAGGTGGTGTTCTAGAAAAATTAATCTGGCATCAGTGTGCAGGTGGAAAGAGACTGAAAGCAGGAAGCCAGTTGACTGTAGTAACCCACACACCATTTGATAAGGGCTGGGAGGTGGCTGCTTAACCTATTCACAGTCTAGAGCCTTCTTCAACCCCCACCCTCCACACCCTTCCACGGTTAACTTCATTCATCCCTTAGGTCTTGGCTGAAAGGCCACTTCCTCCAGGGAGACTTCCCTGACCAACTTCCGATTAGGCAGAGTACCCCTGCTATATGTTCCCATAGAAGCCCACTTGCTTTGTTATAATTACCTCACTGTGTTGTATGTGTGTGTGTGTTAGAAAAAATATATATAACATAAAATTTGCCATCTTAACCATTTCTAAGTATACAGTACAGTAGTGTTAAGTATGTTCACATTTTCATGCAACTATCACCACCATTCATCTCCAGAACTCTTTTATCTTGCAAAACTGGAACTCTGTACCCATGAAACAACGCCCCATTTCCTTCTCCCCTATCCCCTAGCAACCATCATCCTACTTTCTGTCTCTATGAATTGATCCCTCTTAGGTACCTCATATAACAAGTGGAATCATACAGTATTTGTCTTTTTGTGACTGGCTATTTCACTTAGCATAACGTCCTCAAGGTTCATGCATGTGGTAGCACGTGGCAGAATTTCCATCCTTTTTAAGGTGAAATATATTCCATGGTATACATATCATATTTTGTTTATCTATTCATCTGTTGATGTACATCTGCAGACTTTTTAAAAAATACAATGAACTCTGAACAGAACAGAACAGAATAAAAATAGCAGAGTGTACTCTGGTAACAGGGGTAAGTATTGAGAGGGAGAGTCGCTTATCAGAACTCCAATATAATGAGATGAGCAATACAGGAAATAAAATTTATATAATGTGCCCAGAATTTAGTAATATGAAACAAATCCCTTCTTTTTTTTTTTTTTTTTTTTTTTTGGGTTTTGGGGCCT
>NW_020173040.1:7650165-7667975 GCF_003031525.2 Neophocaena asiaeorientalis asiaeorientalis
TCCCAGAATTTAGTAATATGAAAAAAAAACCCTTTTTTTTTTTTTTTTTTTTTTTTTGTGGTATGTGGGCCTCTCACTGTTGTGGCCTCTCCCGCTGCGGAGCACAGGCTCTGGACGTGCAGGCCCAGCGGCCACGGCTCACGGGCCCAGCCGCTCCGCAACATGTGGGATCCTCCCGGACCGGTGCACAAACCCGTGTCCCCTGCATCGGTAGGTGGATTCTCAACCACTGCGCCACCAGGGAAGCCCCCCCTTCTTGATCTTGTGCATAGTACAAGCGTTAAGGTTGGGTGTTGCTGACTTTACGTACTGACCCTTCTCACTTTAAACCACCACAGTGAGTGAATGAGGAGTGATAAACTGCTAGTTCTCCAGGCCACATTTCCCCAGGCATTCTTCACTCTGTGGCAGTATCTGTCTCAGAATACACATAGGCTGGCTGAGTAGGACCAGTCCTCTTGGCTGCATGATCCTAGAGGCTCTCATACAACCAGACTGTAATCCTCTGTCCACTGGCCACCGGAGTCTGGATTTATCTCCTAGTATGAGCTTTAGAGCCCTTTCCCTCCCAATACCCTTCAGTTCTTTGCTCCCAGAAACTCATGTTAAACCCTAGACAGTTATTCCTTTAGAGCAGGTCAATAGGGGTTTAAGGCAGCTGTCTGAAAAGTTTATATCTTGTAGCTACAGGTACACAAGTGTGGGGGAGGACACATATCGCACAGACACACACTCACCCTGGGGCCGAGAAAGCAGAAAAGAGAGGCTGCAAGTATTCCTTGGTGACTATGGGATAGAAAGAAGACAATATGGGTAAGCAACACCTCAAATCCTTTCCCCAGTCATTGGCAGGGACACCACCCTCTGCCCTTCATGTTATCACTTCGTTCTGGCCATTACACAGACGTTTGGTGGACACAGCATGATGTAAGTCTGCACCGCAGTGCAGAGCCTCTGTGGGGAGGGCCTCTGCTGACCTATGTCTAGTGCATTTGATTGCCCCCAGGCCCCGGGACTGCACTGGGCCAGGAGCAAAGTCATCAATAAACATCTCTGCCTGAGAGAACCAACCAAATCTGTATAAACAAGAACTGTGAGCTGGAGATAACTTTGTGCATACCGCCTGATTTTCAATACAGGTAATAAAATAGAAATTCAAAATTAAAGAATCATATCTAATGCTTGCTTGCTGTAAGTGAACTATAAAATTGTTCTTGGAAATCAGAACACCTATTGAAATGTAGAGACACTGAAGACATGAAACTGATACTGAACTTCTAATATAGATTATACATTTGGAAGCAGGACAGTCAAAATTGAGTTAAGTTTACATTTTAAGCCCCTCTCCAACTCTAACCACATGACAATGATAGATAAAATGTAAAAACAGAATACTAAAAATGTATAATCATGCTCAAAAAGAAAATAAGCACTTCCACGGACTATATATTTATCAGAAATACAAGCTTACAAGTAGTAAGCAGTGGTACTTTTGGTGGGTTCACGAGTACCCCGCAAGAGATGGGCAACCAAAGCCAGGATCACTGCAGAACCACACAGATCCAAACACTGAGCAATGACATGGCTTTTCTCAGGTCCTGGATGCTAGGTGGAGCTTCTCTCACCTCCATAAGTATGTGGCTTTTTTAAGAGGTAGCAAGCAGTCTTAGTCTACTTTTTTTTTCAGGCTTCTTTAATGGGTAAGGGAGTCCCACCTTAATCTCAGTTTTATACAGTGATACCGTATCTGGTCCCCATGCTTTTTAAATGAACAGTGAGTAGATGAATTCAATCCAGATGAAATGACAATAAAAGAGCTACCTGAAAATGATTTTAAGATGACTGTTTCAAGGTCTTCAAAGAGCTAAATGAATGAGTAACAACCATAAAAGAATAAAAGAAAAGAACAAAAAGTTATGAAACAAAATAGGCAGAAATGAAACACGAACAGGGGAATATGATAAAGAACTTATAATAAATCTTAGAATTGAAAAATATATTTATTAATGTAAAATATATTCTTCTATATTGAACACAAAAAGAAAAGTAGAATGTTGAGAGATAATACCAGGAAATTTACCCAAATTGAGCATAGAAAGATAAAGATAAATAACAAAGAGCAGTTCAGAAGAGAGGTTCCAGCATACGTTTAACAGGAGTCTGGAGTAAGAGAATAGAAAAAATGAGGAGAGCAATAGTTGAAGAAATGCTGGCTGAGAATTTTTCCTTAAATTGAAATGTACACCAAATATTGAGCAGGATAACTTAAAATAAATCATTCCTAGGCACATCTTTATGAAACTGAAAAAAAATCAGGGATAAAAAGAAAAAAATTATAGCTGTGTAAGAGGCAAGACAGATTTCCTGCAACAGAATTATGTTAGATCAACAGTGAACCACTCATCAACAGTATCAGAAGCCAGAAGACTTCTAATGGAATAAACAACCATCCGTTCAGAATTCTTCACACAGCTATACTACCATTTATGAGTCAGAGCAAAATAAAGGCTTTTTCAGATTTACAAAGTCTAAGGGTATGTGCCATTCACAATCCTCACTGGAAAGACTACCAAAGGACTTACTTCAGCAAGAAGAAGAGTGAACCCAAAGGGAGGCAAGGCGGTATGAACGAAGAAACAGAGCCCAAAATAGGGAAAAATGTACTGGTAGATTAACTGTTGACTGTAAGTTTGGGCCAGAAGTTACCTGAAGATGCATAAGATAAAGAGGAAATGTTGAAACATGAGCCAAAACAAAGAAATAATTCACCAGCATTAATAAGAAAGCAATTGGTCTGCCCTAGATTCTCTTTGTTCAGCCATTCAGCAGAGGAGGAATGAGTAACCTGCATCTATTGATTGCCTTATACTCCAATCTTATTCCAAGAAAGGTTTAGGTTAGCTAACCTTCAGCTATTCCTGGTCTATCCTTCATTTTCAGATCCAGGAACTTCCTAAGGGAGTCATTGGCAGCCTTTTGATTGAACCTTTGGCACTAGTCCCAGGGAGGGCTCTCCATGTTAAAATGAATCATGGGATGTGGGTTTTTAAGCAATCCAGTCCCTCAAGTCTTCCAAACATAGTAAAGACTTTTAGAAAAACTCAAACTCAAAGGAAGAAGAAACATGGGACCTATGAAAAAATTCTGTAGCACTAAAGAATATGTAAGACCCCAAGGGAAACCCTTCCTCCTCAAGTAGGTAAACTTGAAGATAAAGCTGCTTTATATTTCCAATGATGTAAAAGAATTCATTACATCAGTCAACGAACAGGTCAGCATAAAAAGAATGCAACAAAATTATACCCGTAACAGCTGAAATTCGGTCTTCATTAAAAGTAATAAAAGCAGAATGAAAACTAGAGAGAATCTATTCATTCAAATAGATGATAATGTCAAGAATGATATACCAAATACAGAATAAATCAATAAAAAATATTTTAAATGAAACAAAAAAAGACAAGAGATATTAAAAACAGAACACAGATCTGATAGCCAAACTATGAAAAAAACGTTCCTGATAAAGAATGAACAGCTGGTTAAGAATTGATTATCAAAGCTCAATTTGGATATACCAAAGCAGAATCTGGAGGGAAAAAAACCTGACATTGGAAATCAAGAGGACTCCCTGGATTATCCCAGATAAGATCAATAAAAAGGAAACAATATTAACACGCATCCTCATGTATTCTTAAACCTCAAAGGAAAGAATATACTATTATCTGATAATCAGTAATCAGGTCTTTGTGAAATCTCCTACCCTGCAATGTGAGCTGGACCTAGGGACACTCTTCTAACAAAGTAGAGAGGAAGTAATGGGATGTCACTTCCAAGATTAGGTTACAAAAAGATTCTGGCTTCCACCCTGCTCACCATTTCTTGTTCTCTCTTGCTTGCTCTACCATGTTGTTGTAAGCGGCCCTATAGAATGACCCATGCAGCGAGAAACTGATAACTCTGGCAAACAGCCAGCCAGGATCTGGCGCCTGCCAAAAGTCACATGAGTGAGCTTGGAAGTTGATCTTTTGAGGCCTGCCAACAGCCACATGGGTGAGTGAGAAGCAAATGCTCTCCCAGCTAAGCCTTGGGATGACTGCAGCCGCAGCCAACACCTTGACTGCAGTCTTATTAGAGACCCTGGGCCAGAGGTCCTAGCTGAGCCGTGTCCTATGTCCTATGAGACAATAAATGTCTGTTATTTTAAGCCACTAAATTTTAGAATAATTTGTTACACGGCAATATATAACTATCATACCTATTGTCTGATTATATTTTATTATTTTTTAATTTATTTATTTATTTTTGGCTACGCTGGGTCTTCGTTGCTGCACGTGAACTTTCTCTAGTTGCAGAGAGCAGGGGATACTCTTCATCGCGGTGCACGGGCTTCTCATTGCGGCAGCTTCTCTTGTTGCGGAGCACGGACTCTAAGTACGTGGGCTTCAGTAGTTGTAGCACACGGGCTCAGTAGCTGTGGCACACGGGCTTAGTTGCTCCACGGCATGTGGGATCTTCCCAGACCAGGGATCGAACCTGTGTCCCCTGTATTGGCAGGCAGATTCTTAACCACTGCGCCACCAGGGAAGTCCTGTATTGTCTGATTATATTTTAGATTTTAGAAGAATGGGAAGAGGAAGAGAAAGAAGAGGGAAGTGCAGGAGGGCATAATATTTCTTTTTTCCATCAAAGGGAGTCAAAAGATACCAGCTTTGATTAAGTACAGAACAAAAAATTTATTAAATGTTTCAAGAAAATTATTACTAGGATTAACAATATGGTGATTGGCTTCCAAATAGCCAAAAGTAAACAGAACATATTTTGTGTGTTGAAGTAGCATGAAAATAGCAAAGAAACACTGAGAAAGCGTGAAAGGAAATCTCTTAAGTCAGAGCAAGTATAGCAATTAGACCAGGTACCATTTTGGAGAACAAGGAATCTCAGGCTGGTTTAAAAAAGAGAATCTAACAATATTTACTTATTTGGTAAACAAATATATCTATTGAGCCCCTACTGGGATACCTGATGAACAAGCCTGATTCAATCTGACATTAAATACAAACAAGCAATTATAACACAGGATAGTAAATGCAACAATGAGGGAAGTACAGGACATAAGAAAAGTTGACTGATGTAACCTTTTCTACCTTAGTATTTTTAACCCCTTTTATTTTAGACAATCCACATATCAGCACCACTCTCCAAACAGCCTTTCAAGATTCCCAAGCCCTAACCCTAAAGCACACACAGACAAATAGAAATTACATTCGCTACAATCTCTGATCATAGTGTAGTAAAGTGATAAAGCGTAAAGTTTAAGACCAAAAAAGAAGGCATTAATAAACTGGAAAGCCTTACATAACATCTGGCTCAAAGAAAAATATGAATAGTACAATAAGAGATGATCCAGAAAAGAATAATTATGGATATATTACATAAGAAAATATAGCAAATGTGGTTAATGATATATTCAGAGTTGAATTTGTAGCATGAAATTTTTTTTTAAAGAATTTAGCATTCAACTTAAAGTTCTAGATATAGAACGCTAAAGGAATCCTAAGAAAAATTAGATCAAGAAGATAATAAAAATAAAACAAGGTGACTTGTTGAAGGAACTAATAAAATAGACAATATAGTGACAAATCTGATTAAGAGAGAAAAGGAAACAAAATTAGAATTGAGAAAATTGACATAACAATAGCTATATTTTTATTTATTATATCATTGCACACAATTATGTTATTTAATTTAAAAATAGCAACTAGATGGATATTTCTCCCTAAAAATAAATAAAATAATTGAAAGCAGAAGAAACAGAAAACTTGAAAAGAGTAATAAAGGAAAATGAATATAAAAAAAACTATTAAAAATACCTCTCTACCCCTACCAGCAGATTTCAGGAATAAGGGAATACACAGGTGAATGCTGTCAAATCTTAGAGGAACATAATTTCCATGTTATGTAGCACTGGGAAAAATGGGAAGCTACCAACTGATGTTACAAAATAAACATGTCTAGGGACTCCAAACTTCTTTGACTTACATACACACAATTACAGGCCAATTTCCCTTACAAATAGAGATATGAAAACCTAAAATGGAATGGAACTCCAAAGGACATTAACTCTACCATTCAGTCCCTCTACAATCATTCACTGAACACCTATTACTGGGCAAAGATGATACACCAAGCATTATGCTAAACCCTGGGAGATACTAAATCAGTAAGATATGGTCCTTGTCATCAAGGAGCAAAGAGTCTAATTGTGTGTGTGGTGGGGGGGGGGGGATATAAAAACAATTAAAATGTGTTAAATGCAAAGGAAATCTATTCTCAGAGTACAGCATGGAATAGGGACATCTAGCCCAGCATGGAAAAGGAAAACAGAGGGCTATCAGTAAAGACTTCTTGGAGGACAGTGAGCTTAAACCAAGCCTAAAGGAAGAGTAGGAATTAGCCAACAGGGAGGTGGGGGGAGCAGTGTTCCACCTCAGCCGGTGGGGTTACTCCAGGCAAAAGAGATAGGAGTGGAGGCATGGAGACAAGCTTGCTAATGAAAAACGACTATGCACCACGATGGTCTACAGGCCTAAGACAGTGCAGATGGTTTTCATACTGTATGTGTAGGGTCTAAACCAAAGGAGGCAGAGTGTGAAGTATAAACAACAGGAGGCTGAGGACAGAGACTGAGGAACATGAAAAATGCAGGTGGAGAAAAAGAAGCCCATGAAGGACATGGAAAACATCTGGTGAGAGAGGAATGAGGAGAACCAGGAGCATGAGATGCCATGGAACTCAGGGAAACTGTGGTCCACAGAGACTAATACAGCAGAGAGTGGTGTGGACAGCTGAAGAATGCCCATCAGATGAGAAATTGAGGAAGCGAGCAGCAAGTGTAGCCTACTTTGAAAAGCTTGGACAAGAAGAAGAGAAAGAGTGGAGAAGGTGTGAGATCAAGGGAATGTTCTTTTTTTTGTTTCTCAGGGTTGTTTCAGATATCTACTGCTGCACACCAAACCACTCTAAAGGTTATGACTTAAAACAAGGATTTATTATTTCTCAGGATTCTATCAATTGATGCAGTAGCTCTTCTGCTGGTCTCTCCTTTGGTCACCCTTGGGCTATATTCAACGGGTGGGTCATGTGCTTGGGCTAGTTGGGACACTAGGCTTCTCTCTCCACATGGTCTCAGATCCTCTCTCCCAAACTGGTCAGTCACTCTACAGGGCCTCTTCCATGTGGCCATTCTCTCCAGCAAGACAGTCTGGACTTCCTTACAACATGGTGGCTGGGCTCCAAAACGGAATACAGCAAGTCCCCTACATACAAGCCTTTAAGTTGTGAACTTTCAAAGATGGGAACGTGCGTTCGCAGGTCCAATCACGTAAGTTAGTTCACGTGTCTGTCATACATTGTCACGTGCATGCATCCTCTACAAGTGGTGGCGCATTTGTGTACTGTACAGTACTGTATAGAATGCAGTAGTACAGTATCTTTATTTCAAGCCCAGGACGTCTGGAAGCAAGTGTAAAAGCAGCAGTGATATAGATGGCACTGCTAAGAAGTGCCATCTGTTGTACTGTACTTTTCAAGGTACTGTACTGTAAGATTAAAAATGTTTTCGTTATTTTTTGTTTGTTTTTATGTATTATTTGTGTGAAAAGTATTCTAAACCTATTACAGTACAGTACTATATAGCCGATTGTGTTAGTTGGGTACCTAGGCTAACTTTGTTGGACTTAATGAACAAATTGGGCTTACAAACGCGCTCTCAGAACAGAACTCAGTCGTATGTAGGGGACTTATTGTAATCTAAGAGAGATAAGCTCAGCGTTGCCAAGCCTCTACTTGCATCACACCTGCTAATGACCTTTTAGCCAAAGCAAACTACATGGTCAAGCCTAGAGTCCACGTGGGAGGGGACTACAAGAGGCTGTGAATACCGGGAGACTTGGAAGGATGAATCTATCGATATAACAGTTCATTGTAATCGTGTTTCTTTTCCCCTTAAAATGGGAGAGAGTTTAAAATGTTTATAGGCTGGGCCCAAAAGAACTAACTGAAAGGGAGACATTGAAGATACAATAAAGAGAGATTATCACTAATAGAACCCCAGAGGGTGCACTTGGTGGGGGAAGGAAGAGGAACAGCATCCTCTGAGACTGGAGGAGGTGAGATTTAAAACAGGTGTTTAGGACTTCCCTGGCACTCCAGTGGTTAGGATGCCACACTTCCACTGCAGGGAGCATGGGTTCCATCCCTGGTTGGAGAACTAAGATCTTGCATGCTGCATGGTGCAGCCAAAAAAAGAGAGAGAGAAGAAACAATTAAAAATTAAAAAATAAAATAAAACAGGTGTTTAAATATATTTTGGTTAAATCACTGAGGGGAAAAAAAAGGGGAGTTGTCCATGGAAATGGGGCACTGGGGTAGAGACTTGGTATCTGTGGTAACACCAACCCCACCATCATTTTGCTTCTCCATCAGTGCTCAGTCTGCATGTTGAAGCTGAGGAGGCTGATTATAGTATTGATCCAGGGGGGTTTTTTTAAAGAGGAATTTTATTTTATTTTATTTTTGGCCACGCCGTGCAGCATGTGGGATCTTAGCTCCCTGACCAGGGATGGAACCCATGCACCCTGCAGTGGAAGCTCCGAGTCTTAACCACTGGACCACCAGAGAAGTCCCCTGACTCAGGTTTAGAATTTGGTTGTTGGATGCTGCAAAAGGATAGTGGTGCCATGAAATTATGGATTACCGGAGAGGGTAATTTGAATAATAGAAATGGGGTTTTTACTCCACAGGTAAGAGACAGAGGCCAGGAAGAGATGATAGAGGAAATAGAAGAGTCAGGAAACTAGAGGTCTTTATAAGTTCAAAATACACTGAAGTGTGAACAAAGTTGTGAGAAAGGGAAGAAAAGTTGAAGGCCGAGGAGGTCCAAGAATCGTAGGGTCAGATTACTGGGTAGGCAGGCCACATGAACACTGAAATCCAGGAATGAATGAAGGTCCAGTTGGGGTGGAAAGTTCTAAGCCAATCCCCAGGGTCAGCAGTGAACGATGGGAAGTGACCAGGAGGTGACAGTTCTGCTGAGGGGCTGCTCACAAGGACAGAGACTGGGTCTGTTGTGTTCTCAGGCACCAGTACAGTGTCTGACACATAGAAGGCTCTCAGTATCAATAATTACTGTGCAATAAACAAATGACTTTAATCTACGTTCTTCACTTAACAGCTGAGAAAACTGAGGCTCCCAAAGCTATACAGCTAGTGTTCAGCTAGCCAGTGCTTCCCACCTCCTTACAAAACCACACTAAATATGGATTTCCTTCTCAACCTTCCCAGAGGCAGCTCATGATTTTATTACTTTATTATCCCAAAACTACTGAAGTGGCATTTGTCATCCCTTGGGTGCTGGGATGGAATATCTTAAAGTTGAATGACTAAAGGGAGTGGCTAAAAACCTTCCCTGAGGCCTAGAGGGACTCACTTATTAGAAATACAACACATGCATTTTCAAGGCACATTCCAGGAAGCTGGTCCTGTAACCATATCCTCGCCAGTTTGCCAACATTTCATTGTTCTGTCTTCTTCAGGTGCTGTGGTCCCATCTTCTTTGCTAAGAGTCAGAAAATCAGGAAGTGACACACACGCACCATAGCTGTCCACCCACAGTCACCATAGATTTTTCCATAGACTCTACAGGCTTAAAGAAATTAATTAGCCTTCAGCTGAGTAGGTCTGGGCTGTTAAAGCCTTCCCAACTCTTATCTTTAAAGAAAAATGAAAACATCTCCCCCAAAGGCTATTGTCCATTATGGAATCCAACTGAAGAAGAAGGAGGGTGGTGACATGCTCCTCTTTCCCACTGGACCAAAATTTCAAAGCTTCAAATGTGTGGTTAATCTAACCAAAGATAAAGATTTGCAGGTGTTTTTTGCATAAAAGCAAGAAGGGCAGATGTATCTGAAACGTGTTTCTAACCAAATGGGACATCTGCGATCCATTAGGGGTGTCCTGAAGAGAGAAAGTGAGAGGGGAGGTTCAGGCAGAAAGCCTGCTTTGCAGAAACACAAGCATGAGGACGTGTGCGGACCCTTCTGTCAGGATCTGAGGACGCCGAGGTTCTAAAACAGGTTACCTTTAGAGGGGTAAATTTACATCTCTACCCAGTGAACCAGTTCCTCTTTTTCCTTTCCTTCCATCACGTTATCTCTGAAATGTCAGTGCCTTCTCTTTACTCAAGTACACCTACATGTTTTAGTATTTAAGATTTGGCAGCCACCTCAGATAAAGAGAACATTCCCCTCTTGGAGCGTGTGGACCTTCCTTTCCCAGCACTCACGAGAGCAATCGGTGTCTTGACTCGGCTTCTTACACTCCCACAGAACAAAGCAAAATTGTCACCACGGCATTACTTGCAGGTTACTCACTGGCTGTTATGTGCTCTGTTTCAGACTTCCAAGAAAACCACTAACTTTTATTAGAAGGTGTGTAACAAAGGCTGTTGCAAAATACCCACAGCTGTGAAAATGATTCTGAGGTGTGTGAATCCCAGAATGGACGTTATGAAGGTCAGTAGATTTTAATATATAGGATCTATGCCCAAAGCTTGATTTTGGTCTCCCTTTGAAGTCTTAGATTGAGCTTCAGTGACTGGGTCCAAATTGAGCATAACATGTAACTGGCATGCTCCTTACATGAGTTCCTTCATAAGCATACAGGTCTATTTTCCTGTATAATGTCTCTTACTTACTGACTCACCTTTTGATAAACCATTAGTACTGGGGCATTTTGTTAATTACTAAACTCCTGGTAACAGACAAAACTGGCCTGTTAAAACTTGTGTTGTAACTTGAGGATTTAAAGCCACACCTCTGGGAAACGTCGGTATCAAAACTGATTTGGTGTCAGACACAAGGTGTTAGAAGCCACAGTTGAACAAAGTGGATTCCCAAGTGCAGTTGGCAATTACATTTTTAGAAGACTTCAATTATGCCATTTACAAGAAGGTACTTTTAAGAAGCTACAAGTCAGGAGTATGTTTTTAAATCTCTTCATATATACATTTATAGGTAAGCCCATATTTAAGAAGCACCGACTGCATACAGAAGAACACTGTTCTAGAACAGTAAAAGTCAACAGTCCCTACCCTCTGAATCTCAAAAGCCAAGAAGAAAAGTCTCTTCAAAAATTAAAGTATTAAAAAAAAAAAAAAATTAAAGTATGTGGGGACTTCCCTGGTGGTCCAGTGGCTAAGACTGCGCTCCCAGTGCAGGGGGCCAGGGCTGGATCCCTGGTCAGGGAACTAGATCCCACATGCATGTCTAACAGTTCGCATGTCACAACTAAAGATTCCTCATGCTGCAACAAAGATCCTGCGTGCCACAACTGAGGCCTGGCACAGCCAAAATAAATAAATCAATAAATAAAATTTTAAATTAAAAAAATAACTGAAGTATGTGGTCAGTGCATTTCTGGAAAATATTTTACTTAAGATCAAGGAGATAATCATGACTACAGCATCAATGTGCTTTAATTAGAAGGATCTCCTCACTTGCCCAGGGTCTGTGGATTGAGGGCCTGTGTTCAGAGATTCTCTCCTAATAGTCTATCACCAAGGTCATCTAAGAGCGAAAGAATGAACAAAGACTGTTATCAACATAGGGCACTTGGTATTTCATTTATCCTTTATCCCAGAATAATCTTCCAGTAAAACTGAATGTAATACCGCGGAGCAACTGGGTCCGTGTGCCACAACTACTGAAGCCCATGCGCCTAGAGCCTGTGCTCCGCAACAAGAGAAACCACTGCAATGAGAAGCCCTCGCACCGCCACGAAGAGTAGCCCCCGTTCGCCACAACTAGAGAAAGTCTGTGCACAGCAACAAAGACCCAACACAGCCAAAAATAAATTAAGTAAATAAATTTATTTTTTTTAAATCTGTATCAGTTGAGAAGCTTTCCATTGAAAATAAGGGGGAAAAAATCTCAAATTGGCTTAAATGATAAAAGTGATTTAATTGTTCACAAATCTAAGAAGGCTGAAGGCTTCACGCATGGTTTGATCAAAGCTTCAGCTGAATTTCCTTACAATTCTCTCAACTCTACTCAAGCTGCAGGTAACATCGGGTATTACACGTCTCCTTCTTCATGCCTATGGGGAAAGAACTTGGCTTCCCATGACCATCAAACAAAATCCTGAGCTTTGCGCTCATTGGACTACCCTGGAACCAATCCCTGGGACCAGGAAAATCCCTGTGATTGGGTCACCTGAACCAATTACCTGTGGGATTGGGGTTGGGTACCCACCCAGAAGAAATGGCTGCGACATGCTTTAGAAGGAATGAAATGGAGGTTGAGGAGGCAATCACAGCATAGTATGTGCTGCAATCCTTTTTCATGCCTAGACTCTGGATTACTAATTAATTTTTATTCAGTATCAGAAATGAGGGCTGTAAAGAGGAATCTATTTCCTCTAAATTTGATAAATCAAATTTAAAGATGGTTTTACTTTTTCAAAATCATAAAATGCATAACTCTAAGTTTGTTTTTTCATAGCTCTCTTTTCCCTTAAGAATACACTGAAACTCCCAAAGAAATATTTTAGAAGTTTGCTATCAGTAGTAATTGAGAATGATTTAAAGTCCATCCTATAGTCCATCTTCCCTTACCCTTTCTTCCCAATTTCCAAAAGCAATATGACCTAGCTTGGAATTCTCCGTTATAGTAACCCAAATATTTTCTCCTTCAACTTGAATAATAGGTTGTTAAATTTGCAGAAGATGCCCTGTTCCAAGGTATAATGAACCTTAAAAGTTTTCTTCTGACACATGTTCACCCGCCTCCCAAAACTGTCCTGTCCTGATAAAATCCACTCCAAATTCATCGACTCAATATGCAAAGTGCCAGTCTAAGGGATTTTCAACAACTAAGTATCTCTTCTACACTTTACATAGAAATAGAGCTCCTTGAGTTCAGACTTGCTATTGTAGTACTAAATAAAGTGTCCAGGGAGGAGTCCACCTGTGATATTTTCTTTCCACTGCCTTGGTGAAGAGAGGATGAGCTGTTTGGAAGGCAGGCCACAGCCTTCTTATGATTGTCATTGATTGTTTAAAGGCCATGGAGGACAGAATAAATGAGAAGCTAACTTCACGCATCCCAGACATATCAAAACAATGGTAGCCCAACTTGCAATGTTTTCTCCAAGCATTACACTTGAAAGAACCATCATAAGCCTTCAATCTGTCCGCGTCAGAAATGAATATTCTTTCCTGATTGCAGAGGGTGCCACGGATGCTCACAAACTGCATCACTGTCAGACGCACTCAGGGAAGCAGTTTAGAATCAGGCCTGGGTTTGTTTGCATGTTGGAATTTACAACAGTATTTATCACTCTTCCTTACTGACATCCCCCTCCTTGAGATTTGGCAGTCCTGGCTACCAAAACCCCAAATGCAAGACACAGTGCATTCCCCTTGGTGTAGCAGGACCTTCAGGGCATTTTGGTCCCCGCAATCCCTGACCTTGGGTGAGAGGTGGAGAAACAGGAACAGTTTTCTGCCACCAAAACCCTGTGCCACCTCTGGAATGGCCTCATCTCCTTCCTCGCAATAGGGAGCAGCCCAGGGGCTAGAGGGAAGAAGTTGCGACACCTGGGCCAGGCCTGTGGCAAGCCAGCCTGTCCCCCAGCAGGCAGCTGGGGAAGGGGGGGGCGTGCAGCTTGGCCTCAATGCGGCTTAGTCAGGCTCCAATGCTGAGCTGAGCAGCAGATGTGCCCAGACCTGCCAGGTGTCTGTGTCTGGGCTGGGAGGGGACGGAGCAAATGTGACTCTTGTCTTCCAGTGTTTCCCGGCACCGTCCTCAGAGGAATGTGGAAGACTCCAAGTGAGGCCACCTCAGAAGACTTTCGACAGAGCCACAGCTCTCTGCCCATGCTGCCATGTCAAAAGCCTTTCCCTGTCCTGCCCCTTTGGCCCTCAACATAGTCCTCCTGCCAACTGCCCCAGGGCTAGCGCCTCCTCCAGGCCACTGGTAAGCTCAGGAGGGAGACAGCTACCCACCTGCCCTGCTGTAATACGCTGTTCCCATCAGTGGTGCCCAAACCTCCATAGGTAAAGGTGGGGGTTTTTTTCCCTTTTTAACACGATGATCCCATGATTAAAAATACCCTTTTTTAATTAAAAACAATTTTTTTTCAAGTTCATTTGTCCCCACTGGGGAAAATTTTTCTTGTGAGAATTAGTTTCCCAACGAGAGGCTATTCTGAACTTCACAGAACTATTAACAACTAGACGGAGACTTATCAGGATATAAATATTATAGATGTTTACCAGCCCATTAGTGGGTTCTGAATCCAACACACAAAGGTTGTTACTCGTCTCTGTGTGGCTTCTGAGAATTCCATTTAACGGTTAGGCGGGCTGTGAGCCATTGGCCACCAGGAGTCATATTCACTCTACAAATGTTTACTGCACACCTACTATATACTACAAGCCCAGGCCTCAAGAAGACATCCCTGTATACAGCAGAGGGTGCAAATGAACAGCACATAGGCCAGATTCAGCCCAAAAACATATTTTGTTTGACTCACACCGTATTTATCAAAAATTTGAATTAGTTGCCAACTTTTAAATATCAGAATATTTCCAGCTTCTCTTGCAAACTCGGGAAATCTGGCAAAAGTGAGCCCACATTCCCAGCTGATGACAAGCAGAACAACAACTGATCACCTCTCACATGCACTGGCTCTCGGTTCACACAACCCCCACCTGCCCTGCTTCCCCTGACGCAACCTGTCCCACCCCTCAGTATACACCAGTGGTTCTCAGGATGGGCAATCTCAGCACACCCACCTCAGGAAAGGCCTCACTCAGGAAGACAGCAACCCAACCAAGTCTCTCATTTAAGAAGAGCTGCTTTATGCCTCCATAAGAACAGGTCACAGGGATTTTCTTATTTTGTGCCTTTTCGACTTTTACCCTTTTTAATAAAGGTCTTTTTAATCCCTGGTATCAGTGAAGACATTCCGTTTTTCGTGCTTGCTACAACAAAAAATTGGACACAAAAGAAAAATGGCAAGGTGGAAGCACAGAAGCACATAGAAGCAAAAAGGGAAGACTGTGAGAACAGGGTAGGTCCTCAGGATGCCCCACTTGCCAGATGAAGAAGTTGAGGCCTAGAGACAGGAAAGTCATGCCCAGGTCCCATTACTGACCAGTAGGAGAAGAGAAGCGTGATCTGGACGATCTTTACCCAGCCGGTGCCACATTCTTTTCTATATTCAAGGATGGTTTCTCCGTCCCAGGTTCTGCTTACATGTTTCCAAGGAGTGGCAGAGAAGCCCATCAAATCTGGGAATAAATATGAGGACTGATTTCAGGAGTCACATTTATCAGGTATAGGATTCTAAATGAACCTGCGGAAGATTAATTCGCAATTTTCATCTAGTCCTACTGATTCCATATATGGGGGTCCAAACTGTCATATTTGAAGAAATGTGTATGTGGATCCCAGTGGTGCATCTTGGGAGAGGTGGCCGATTTTCACCTTTTCAAATCGTGTATTGCCAAAAATCCTCCTTGTCTGTAACCAGAAAGAGTTAAACAGGTTGATCGTGATATTTGTTGCTAGTGAAAAGTTTTACTAAAATATAATTCAGTTGCCACACACACAAAGATACTGACAAAAACCATCAATCAGACAGAACAGATTAAAGGTATTTAAGTGGGCCATTGTCTGGGTCTTAGACATTTCAGTGTATTTATAATAAGCATATACAGCCATTCAATAATACTACAACCAAGGACTCCTCTGGTAACAAATTTAAATTAATTACAAAATCAGTTTTATGTGCAGGACAAAGGAAGGAGAACAGCGTTTGCAGAACAGAAACTATCTATTTAGCTCTACCAATCCAGCCAGAAACAGGGCTTCATACCTGCTTTTAAAGATGAGGACAGTATGAGGCCTAGAAAGCTGACTTTCTCAGTTTCCAGTTGCGCGAACCAGCTACACCCAAGCCATTCTAACTTCAAAACCTGAACTTTGTCTGCTGCAGCAACTCATAACAGAAGCCACTAAGATGAGTAATGACCAAAGAAGTTAAGACAAGGACACATCACAACCAGGCTAGAGAATGTAATAAGCACAATTAGAGAGGCAGATACAAGTGCCTGGGGGTCAGAAGAGGACAAAAGCACACAGAGTGGAGGGCTGGTGGATCAGGGAGGGCTTCTGAGAAGCAGTGACATTTGAGAAAGGTCTTGAAGGATGCACTGTGTTTACAACAAGCAGAGAAGAGCAGCAAGGAGAAAGGTCGAAATGCTGGGCGTGGGAAGGAGGAGGACACAAACGGAAGGTAAGCAGTTTAGGTTTGGAATTCACAAAGCGAAGCTTCATAATAAAGTCAGCCATGTGAGAAAATGAATCTTGCCACCACCTGTAAGGCAGGGAGGGCAGAGTCCATCACATGAGGCCAGGCAACCTCATACCTGCAAGGAAGGGCACCACACTGCAGACCCAGGACATGGCCAGAACGTCAGCTATGTGTGTCCAGCCTGCAGGGCACAGGCAGCTCTCACAGGGGCTCTGTGGACCCCATGAAGCCCAGATACTTTCTTCCACAAGCACCATGGTCACTCCTTTCCCTCCTCTTCCATTCAGAGACCTGCGCCATTCAGAGCTAGGACCAGTACCCTCCGTCTGAATGAGTGCAACTCGCTTCTTTTCCCCTTTCATCTCACATCTTTTTCCACAATGTGCAAGGGTTTTGTTTCCCTCCAAGGACCTCCACTAGCAGCAAGGTAGGTGGGTTAACTTGGGGGAGAAGGAAGTAGGATTCCCCCAAATCCAGCCTTCAGAGAATCCTTTTAGGGACCTGAAAAGGGAGAGGCCTGACTCTCCTCAGGTTCTGTGTCTGCCCCAGGGCGGGGCAGAAGAAAAGCTGGGTCCTGCTTCAGCAGCTGTGGGCCATCTCTGTCAGCCCCTAGGGGTAAAGCATCCCCTGTCCCCAGGACAGGAAACCGGTTCTCCCGGCAGCCCCCTCCCCATCTGCTCATGGCGGCCAAGCTCCTGTTTGGTTTTCCAAGACATTTAATTTCATTTCGTCCTTACTACCCAATAAGAGAGGTGAAAACTTAATCCCATTTTACAACGGAAGCAATTGAGGCTCAGGGAGCAAAGACTTGTCCCAGGAAAGTGGTAAAGCTGAGACTATAACTCCTTAGACCACAGAAGGGAAGCGGGGATGCCTGTTGGAGTTCGTAATAAAACTTCCTGGCGCCCCCCCTTTCTCCACATCCTGGGACACGTCCCCAAACTTCCTCTGGAAATAAAGTTTCTGGGTGACGAGGGTGGCACAGCCCTCTTCTTGGCCGCGGTGGGACCCGAGGGCGCCCCGGAGCAAGCAGGGCGGCAGAATCATCCCCCGACATGGGAGCCAGAGAACTTCAGAGCATTTCGCCCTTCCCCGGGACAGGCAAACACCAACACGTCTGTGTCTTTACCGACAAGTGCCTTCAAGCCCGGCGGGGGCAGACACCTCCTCTCCGGCCGCCGGCTAGGTCTCCGCTGTCTGCGGGGGCCACGGCCTCGCATCAGCTGCATCGATTTAGCGCGTTAGTGGGCCGCGGGAGCAGGAGGCGGCTTCCCGTGCTGCGCAGCAGCGCCCGAGCCTCGGGCGACTCGGCAGCCCAGGAGGAGGGGAAGGGGAGAGGAGGAGGGGCGCCCCCCCCACGGGGCGCAGGGGGCGGGCGTGCGGGCACACGCGGTGCGCGGCGCTCCGGAGGGCGGGGGCGGCCACCGCGCCGCGCG
>NW_020173040.1:7668706-7677953 GCF_003031525.2 Neophocaena asiaeorientalis asiaeorientalis
CGTCCCCGAGGCAGCCCCGGCGCGTCGCAAGTGCGGGGTCGGGAGAGACTGGGCGGCCGCCTTCCGCACTTCTTCCCGCCCCCTCAGCACCTCGGCTTTCGGTCCAAGGACATTGGGACTGTTTCAACCGCTTTTACCTCAGAATTAATTAAACAGCTGATTTTTAAAGTGGCCTTTTTTTTTTACCTGGATTTTGTTTCCGGAGAATTAAACGTACGGTAGCCTTCGGTCACTCGGAGAACTGCGGAGCCGGGTGAGGGACAGTGACGGGGCCTCCTGTCCGGGGCGGGGGGGGAGGGGTTGTCTACAAATCTTTTGTACAAAACTGCAAATGAAAACGCAGACAGGTCGGCTCAGGAAGCTTCCGGGACAGGATAGATTCGAGGGTGCAAGGTCAGGTTTTTATAAAGGTTACAGCTGACCTGCCGGGTGCGCGGAACAGTTCAGCGCTAGGTGTTTCCCCCCTGGTTCAGGCAGCCCCAGAAATCGGGGTCAGGCTCGAGGGTTTCCACGTCCAAGCCAGACACAGTGGGCTCTGGCTACTTGGGGACGGGCAGCCTGCAGGTGACAGGACTGGACCGGGCTTCGGAGCCGGCGGCAGTACCCCTGCCGCACTCGGCATCGCCTGCAAGCGCCGGGGCAGCCGGTCCCGCGTCGCGGGTGTTGAACCTCGGCCGCACTCGGCTTCCCGGCCCCGGGGGCGCCGCGCTCGCTCGCCACCCGAGTGCCCAGGCGGGTCCCCGCTGCCGACCGGGCGGTGGGGCAGGGGACCGGGGGTGGGGGGTGCCCGAGGGCGGAGGAGGAGGCCGCGAAGTGGTCCCCGCTGCCCCTCAGGTGCTGCTGGCCAGACCCCGAGCCCCACCGGCCGCCTGGTTTTGCATAACCTCCTAAGGATTTGTCAGCCAGATGTGACAAGATTGTCGAGCAGAGAACGAAGGAGGAGATCTGATATTAATCAGTGCATAGCTTGGAGCCAAACTTTCTCAAATGCGGTGTAGAAACATGTTCTTCTCATTTAAGGCATCTCTTTGTGGCTGCGGGGCTGCCACCGGTCTGACTTTGACAGTTAAATGGAATGCCAACTAGCAGCCTTAATTGTATGAGTAAAGTTGTGTGTATTGTTGGGGGGAGGATCAGACACTCTAAGGTTCAGTAATGTCCCCTAGTTTTATGGCCATGCTCACCGCAGTCCTCTGAAGACAGGGCATTTAAATCGGGCCAGACGCGCCTGGTTGCAGCCAGGCCTCTGCTGTTAACACTTAAGGGGCCTAAAAGAGGCCCCACTGGTGTCCTGGGAATCCCTGTCAGTGTGTATGTGTGTGTGTGTGTGTGTGTGTGTGTGTGTGTGTGTGTGTGTGTGTGTGTCCCATAGAGCAGATCTAGCAAGAATTTTTTTAAAATATATTCTTCTCATCAAAGCAACAAAGATTTTGGTTGGACAGTAAGTGAATTGAAAAACAGCATTTAACAGATCTTTTTTTTTTCTGGTGTCCTTTTATTCCTTGCTGTTTTAATTTGATATTGGATTTCATGGGATCTTTTCATAAGATTTCTTAGATTGCTTTTTGCAAATACGTGCTTACGTGTTAAAACTTTTGTTCAGTGATAAATATACTGGCTCCTCAGCTGTCCCCAAATCTGTTGATATATATTACTAAAATTTCATTAAAATTGAATACGTCAAAATAAAAATTTTGTGCATGATGTAAAAGAGCATTACTCCAAATGTTACAGATTGTCCAGGATTTGATTTTTGCTTTAAATAGGTGTGAAAAGATAGCCACAACTTTTGCTAAAATAAATTTTGATAAATAGCTTTTTGTCATACTTAAAAGAATAAGATGTGAGTCATTATTTGATTTCTCATCTAATAAGTTTGCTAACTTTAATTTCCCCAAGAAAGTGTTACTATTTCAACTCAACTGTGGTTGAACATGTTCTGTTATAGAAGAGGTGGTGAGATCTTAGAACAAGTACTGCTCATACTCTGGGAACTCAAATATGTTCAGACATCTGCATAATTTAATTTGGAATATCACCTGTACCCAGAGTTCCTATTCCCTTCAGAATAGTAAGGATTTAGCAATGTGCCCCTTCTTCAGTCAGACAGAGAGAGTGGTTAGTTTGAAGTGGTTATTTGGCTGTTGACATCTACTGGGATGTGGAACGATGATCTGTTTGCTCTGGTTATAATTCACACTAGAAATGTTAACAAAAATGGAGTAATTGCAGTGGAAGCATAAAGTTTACATAGAGGGTTATCTTTATTTTATTTTAATTTTTATGCCTCTCCCATGTATCAGTTAGGCCTGCGTCCCAAGCCCATGCCCATATTCTGTACCTCAGAAGCATCAGCTTGGAAAGAAGGACGAACCAACCCATTGGGTGAGAAAAGCCATATCGGTTTCCCTGTGGAACAAGTAATAATTGTCCTTTAAGCATACACTTATTATTTCTGAATGCCTGTGGACAAATATAAATGGGAAAACATTTTAAAAGTTTAGTTTGTCAGTAAAATTAAACCACAGCATATGGGGTGAGGGGCATAAGTGTCTTCTAGCTTTTGTGTATGGCTTTAGAAGTTGTTTTGACAGTAGCCATTAAAGAGTTGCCCTGAAGGTTCCACAAGGTAAATTACTTGCAGGAGGAGCATGCTTTACCCCAGGGTGAATTTTCACCTCTACAGACGTCATTTAGAATGAGTTACTTTTGTCAGAAACAGTTCTGTTTAAAAAGAACTAGAAATATCTTAGCTAAGGTGAAATCTCAGTGCTAGAGTCAATAAGTTTTCTAACTTACTTTATTCTGAGTATTCTGTAGATTTTAAAATTTTATTTATTTAGATATTTTATTTTTGATGACTTATCTGAGAGATATTAAAACTAACTGATTCTGCACAGAAGGGGCATCTGGAAAGGGTTGTTTTTTTGGTCTTTTTTTCCCTTTTAAATCAGTTTCCACCTGAAAACCTTATTTCCTCTTATCTTGTCATTCTTTGAAGCCCTTTTTCCTAATTCTGGAAATTCCACGATTCGGGTGCAGCCCCATTTCTCTACTCAGACACATGCCTATTTTATCCAAAAAGGGTGGGTCTAAACAGTGCAGACCTGCTTCACTCAGGGTCCAACTTGGGGCCTTCTCAAACTTCGCACAAATAAGCAAACCAGCTATCGCTGTTCCCGTCCACACATGGACTCATTATTATAAACCAGCCTAACATATCACAGGAGGACGCTGCCTTGGGGGTTGATAATTTCACTCAGCTAATGTGAGAGAAAAGAAGGATGGACAAATAAAATGTTGTGAAGGCCAGGTCCAAACAACCTATGTGGAGGGAAATGGTTGTCTCAGGTAAAGTTAATTCAGGCTGCTAACTTCTTTCATAGAGTTATATATTAGTTTGTCTCCTCTTACACATTATTTGTATGAGCCTTCAGTACATGCTAGCAAACATCAAAATTATTTTCCAGGTCTACATCAGCTTCCAGAAGCATTGTCCTTGCTCTGTAGCCCTCTGATTATTTCTTTCGTTATTCATTATGAGGATAAAATTTTTATACAGACATCTCTGTTTGACGATACACCATGCTGAATGTTAAGACAGTGATCAGGATGTCATAAGTAAGTCTGATCTTTTCTTTTCAAAAATTTCAATTGGAAAATCTAGGGGTTTTTTTACACTTCATTTTTAAAATCTAGTTCTCACTAAGTTCCTAGAAGAAATATTTGCACAATTTTACTTAGCGATGTTCATAATGTCATCGTTATTTTACATCAGCAGCAATGGTGAAGTTACATTGTTTGTATAGTTGAAATTATCCTGAAGTGTAAATGTCTTTTTTTGTTTTGGTTTTTATTTTTTTCCTTAGACTGACTGTTGTATCCAGAAGTTCCCTACGTGTATAGTTAATGTCCTTTTGTTTTTTGTTGTCAAAGTTTTCTGAAGATTACAACTGAGGTCTCTGAAACTTAGGTTATAAAGGCAAAAAATGTCTCCGTATCATTTATATACCTGTATAGTTTTTTTTGTTGTTGTTAGTTTTTTTAAGAAGAAATATTTGGTTTGGTTTCTAAGGTAGGATTCGCAGATTTTCCTACTTTTTATATTTTCTGTTTTTAGAACTAATAATTTTAAGGAAAAAGGCACAGCTGTTAAATTATTTTGGCACAGAGTTTATACTTTGATTTATAGAGATCAAAAGAACAAGTATTTTCCCCATCTCCCTCTTTGAACTAAGCAGCAAGAGAAAACACCACAAGTGCCTCATGCATACTTTCTACTAACAGGTAGACTTGGCCCAACATCTGTTCCCTGAGTTCTACCTCCCACCTGCCATTTCTCTGCCAGACCCTTCTCCACCCTCTCAGTCTTCTTTGACCGGCCTCTTTTCATCCCCATCCTTGCAGCAAGAAACCAGATTCTGTCAGTTCTCCTTCAGTGTCATTTTTTTTTTTATGTTGCAAATGCTACCTGCCTGGTTTCTGAGCCTTCCCAGGGTCCCCTCTTTCAACCATGCTCATGATAAATGGTGTCTTCCCATTGTTCAGAACGCTGATGGTTCCATGAACCCAAGAGAGAGACTCATGGCTGCCCATCTGGACAGCACCCCCCGCTTTTTGCCTTTCTCGGTCGGCTCTTGTTGCCCATGACAGAAATCTGTGCTCTGTGGCCCAGCCTCCTGGGCTTGACAGACATGTACAGGGTGAGCCTTCTTTACGCCTAGGACTGTGGCATTTCCTGCATGCACTGCTGAGAGCATGCCTGCTGCCTCCTGCAGAAAGCCTCCTCTGGGCTCTCTGCATAACACTGCTCTCTCCCTCTACACCATCTTACTCAAAACTAAAATTTGGGGGAGAGGTGGAGTCCTGATTTTTTTTTTTTTTTTTTTTTTGCGGTACGTGGGCCTCTCACTGTTGTGGCCTCTCCCGTTGCGGAGCACAGGCTCCAGACGCGCAGGCTCAGTGGCCATGGCTCACAGGCCCAGCTGCTCCACGGCATGTGGGATCTTCCCGGACCGGGGCATGAACCCATGTCCCACTGCGCCACCAGGGAAGCCCCTTTTTTTTTTCACTTTTTATTATAGAGTATTTCAAGCAAAATTGGACTAGTTTAATGAAGCTTGGTGATACATGCTTGGGCATTCAGCAGTGATCAACTTTGGGCCAATCCTGTTTCGTCTGTTTTCCCTACCCATTCTCCTCACCGTCACCAACACTAAATTCCTTTGAAGCAAATCCTGAGCATTCATTCATAAATACTTTAATATGTAGCTCTGAAATAAAAGGCTCTTTTGTTAAGAAAAGCAGTATACCATATAGCATCTAAAAATTAACAATAACTATGCAATGTCATTAAATTTCTAAAGTGTTCAAATTCCCCTGATTGTCCCTTTAAGTTTATATTATCATTGGTTTATTCAAATCGGTATTCAAATAGGGTCCATAAATTGTGTCTATTAATCTATAGGTTTACATTTTACTTTTTTCCTTGCAATTTATCTGTTGAAAAATCTGGGTCATTTGTCTTGTGGAGTACTCCCCAGCCTGGATTTTGGTGATTGTTTCCTTGTGATATCATTTAAGCATTCCTCTATCCCCTATACCAAAAGGCTTGATCTAATTCAGATTTGAACTTTTTGGGCAAGAACACCCCATATGTAGTAGTGTGTATCCTCCAATGCAGGCGCAGGTGACCTAGTTGTTGTCTTTTTCATTAAGAGTTGCAGAATGCTGATATTCTAATTCTTCATTTATTTATTTACTGGAATACTATAAAGAGAATCTTTGCCTCATCAGTGATTTGGTTGCCCTGAACTACAATTTGTATGAAAAAGGATACATGCTTAATTCTTTCCCTTTGTTTAACATCTTTTGGTTCCATAGCATCCTCTAAAGGGGGCCAGTGAGTTTTGCATTTGTTTTTAACTGCCTTATGAATTGCTAGATTTTAATATAGTAAATGACTCGCACTAATTTTTAGCAAATCATATTTTCTGTTCAGCAATTCTTTTTTTAATGAAATTTTTAAAGTGTGTATTTTGTTGTGTGACTATGATACAATACAGCAATTTTTTAAAATGTATTTATATATTTATTTTTGGCTGTGTTGGGTCTTCGTTGCAGTGTGTGGGCTTCTTATTGCAGTGGCTTCTCTTATTGCGGAGCATAGGCTCTAGGCGCGTGGGCTTCAGTAGTTGTGGCACGTGGGCTCAGTACTTGTGGCACATGGGCTTAGTTGCCCCGTGTCATGTGAGATCTTCCCAGACCAAGGCTGGAACCCGTGTCCCCTGCATTGGCAGGCAGATTTTTTTTCTTTATTTTTTTAATTTATTTTTTTATACAGCAGGTTCTTATTAGTCATCCATTTTATACACATCAGTGTATATATGTCAATCCCAAACTCTCAATTCACCCCACCACCACCACCACCCCCTGACGCTGTCCCCCCTTGGTGTCCATACGTTTGTTCTCTACATCTGTGTCTCAACTTCTGCCCTGCAAACCAGTTCATCTGTACCATTTTTCTAGGTTCCACATATATGCGTTAATATACAATATTTGTTTTTCTCTTTCTGACTTACTTCACTCTGTATGACAGACTCTAGATCCATCCATGTCTCTACAAATGACCCAATTTCATTCCTTTTTATGGCTGAGTAATATTCCATTTTGTGTGTGTGTGTGTGTGTGTGTGTGTGTGTGATCTTATGGTTTTCTGAGTACAGGTCTTTTACCTCCTTAGGTAGGTTTGTTCCTAGGTATTTTATTCTTTATGTTGCAATGGTGAATCGGACTGTTTCCTTAATTTCTCTTTCTGATCTTTCATTGTTAGTGTATAAGAACGCAAGAGATTTCTGTGCATTAATTTTGTATCCTGCAACTTTACCCAATTCATTGATTAGCTCTAGTAGGCTCCTGGTGGCATCTTTAGGATTCTCTATGTATAGTATCATGTCAGCTGCAGACAGTGACAGTTTTACTTCTTCTTTTCCAATTTGTATTCCTTGTATTTATTTTTCTTCTCTGATTACCATGGCTAGGGCTTCCATGCTAGGGCAAGAGTGGACATCCTTGTCTTGTTCCTGATCTTAGAGAAAATGCTTTCAGTTTTCCACCATTGAGAATGATGTTTGCTGTGGGTTGGGTGTATATGGCCTTTATTATGTTGAGGTAGGTTCCCTCTCTGCACACTTTCTGGAGACTTTTTATCATAAATGGGTGTTGAATTTTGTCAGAAGCTTTTTCTGCATCGATTGAGATGATCATATGGTTTTTATTCTTCACTTTGTTAATATGGTGTATCACATTGATTGATTTGTGTATATTGAAGAATCCTTGCATCCCTGGGATAAATCCCACTTGGTCATGGTGTATGATCCTTTTAATATGTTGTTGGATTCTGTTTGCTAGTATTTTGTTGAGGATTTTTGCATCTATATTAATCAGTGATATTGGTCTGTAATTTTCTTTTTTTGTAGTATCTTTGTGTAGTTTTGGTATCAGGGTGATGGTGGCCTCATAGAATGAGTTTGGGAGTGTTCCTTCCTCTGCAATTTTTGGGAAGAGTTTGAGAAGGATGGGTGTTAGCTCTTCTCTAAATGTTTGATAGAATTCACCTGTGAAGCCTGGACTTTTGTTTGTTGGAAGATTTTTAATCACAGTTTCAATTTCATTACTTGTGATTGGTCTGTTCATATTTTCTATTTCTTCCTGGTTCAGTCTTGGAAGGTTATACCTTTCTAAGAATTTGTCTGTTTCTTCCGGGTTGTGCATTTTATTGGCATAGAGTTGCTTGTAGTAGTCTCTTAGGATGCTTTGTATTTCTGCGGTATCTGTTGTAACTTCTCCTTTTTCATTTCGAATTTTATTGATTTGAGTCCTCTCCCTCTTTTTCTTGATGAGTCTGGCTAATGGTTTATCAATTTTGTTTATCTTCTCAAAGAACCAGCTCTTAGTTTTATTGATCCTTGCTATTGTTTTCTTTGTTTATATTTCATTTATTTCTGTTCTCATCTTTATGATTTATTTCTTTCCACTAACTTTGGGTTTTGTTTCTTCTTTCTCTAGTTTCTTTAGGTGTAAGCTTAGATTGTTTATTTGAGATTTTTCTTGTTTCTTGAAGTAGGCTTGTATAGCTATAAACTTCCCTCTTAGAACCGTTTTTGCTGCATCGCATAGGTTTTGGATCATTGTATTTTCATTGTCCTTTGTCTCTAGGTATTTTTTGATTTCCTCTTTGATTTCTTCAGTGACCTTTTGGTTATTTAGTAACGTATTGTTTAACTTCCATGTGTTTTGTGTTTTTTACGTTTTTTTCCCTGTAATTGATTTCTAATCTCATAGCGTTGTGGTCAGAAATGATGCTTGATATGATGTCAATTTTCTTAAATTTACTGAGGCTTCATTTGTGACCCAAGATGTGATCTATCCTGGAGAATGTTCCATGCATACTTGAGAAGAAAGCGTAATCTGCTGCTTTTGGATGGAATGTCCTATAAATATCAATTAAATCTATCTGGTCTATTGTGTCATTTAAAGCTTGTATTTCCTTATTAATTTTCATTTTGGATGATCTGTCCATTGGTGTAAGTGAGGTGTTAACATCCCCCACTATTACTGTGTTGCTGTCGATTTCCTCTTTTAGAGCTGTTAGCAGTTGCCTTATGTATTGAGGTGCTCCTATGTTGGATGCATATATATTTCTAATTGTTATATATTCTTCTTGGATTGATCCCTTGATCATTATGTAGTCTTCTTTGTCTCTTGTAACATTCTTTATTTTAAAGTCTGTTTTATCTGATATGAGTATTGCTACTCCAGCTTTCTTTTGATTTCCATTTGCATGGAATATCTTTTTCCTTCCCCTCACTTTCAGTCTGTATGTGTCCCTAGGTCTGAAGTAGGTCTCTTGTAGCATATATATGGGTCTTGTTTTTGTATCCATTCAGCAAGGGCAGGCAGATTCTTAACCACTGCGCCACCAGGGAAGTTCTTGTTCAGCAATTCTTGACGAATCAAGGTGTCTGACTTTTTTTCCCCAATGAAGCCATGTGCTCCCCTCGAGCGGACACTGGGAGTTCCTCATCTTCGTGTCTCCCTGAGGCTCCCCACTGTTACTTGTACATGGTAGATGCTTTAAAAAAAAAAACAACGACCCCCACAAAAAAACAATTTGTTACGTCTTCCCTGGTGGCGCAGTGGTTGAGAGTCCGCCTGCCGATGCAGGGGACATGGGTTCGTGCCCTGG
>NW_020173040.1:7677970-7709264 GCF_003031525.2 Neophocaena asiaeorientalis asiaeorientalis
AAAAAAAAAAAAAAAAAAAAAAAAAATTGGTTTCATTTTGTCAAACTACTAATGGAAGGTGAAGGCATGATGAACATCTGGTCCATGTGTAATTCTCCAGGTGGACATCAGTCCAGTGCTGCCAGCAGCAGATAAGCTACCTCAAACAAAAGGACCTCATGGGTTTTCTTCTCCCTTCATCCCAGTTGTCCTGGGACACCTGGAAAATGATGTTACTATTTTCAGAATCCTAGTTGTACCTCTGTGGTTTTGCATATGTTAGAAAAACAATGAAAAACTTAATGAAAAGTGTAAGAAGTTAGAGCAAAATGAGAGGAGGGAAGGTAGGGAGCACAAAACAAGAAAAAAAGCCAGTTCTGGTAAGAGAAGTTAGAAGTATAAAATGTGTGTTAAGAGGCAGAGTAGCTCCAAAGAGCAATGGGGTAGAGACCTCCCATCCTTGAATCAAGCATTTTCCCAAACCAGGAAGTCTAACTCTGCAGCCACAGAGAGAATGGGAATACAATTTCACTGGAGATGAAAAGAAAGTAAGTTCTGTCCCCACAAGCTAAGGGTGGTCCAGCCGCTTTAGAAGATGTTTTTTATTATATAGATGGGCAGTTTTTGATATGCACTGTAGATTTCCAGGACTCAAACATATGAAAAGCCATTGTCTATATTCAACATTTAAAAATACAACTTGGAAAAACCCGCATCATTTTTATTCTAAAGCTTGGTGACTTTTAAAAAGTGATTTGTGATTTAGCTGACTGGGTCCCTTGATTTCAAGTCGGGAAATTATGATTCTCAGAACTGAGAATCTGACACAGCCTTAGAATCTCATATTTAAGAGAGGACCATAGACTCTAAACTTGGCCTCAGTGATCTTTACTAGTTAGCAGTTTTTCACATGATTTTTATGTGTCACTCCACAGTCGATAGGAAGGTCAATGTGTAAATTAGGAACAGCATTTGGCTGCTAGTAAAAGAGCTCCTTAATAATGGTTGCCATCCTTTCTGCTCAGCCATCCTTAGGGCGTGACTTTGAGGTTGACCTCAAGTTTGCATCCATGAGGTCCAGCCATCATGTTCTTGTTCCAAGAAGGAGGAAGGAGGAAAGGCAAAGAATTCCCCCAGCTGAGTCAGGTCTCATTTATTTTTATTTTTTTTAACATCTTTATTGGAGTATAATTTCTTTACAAATGGTATGTTAGTTTCTGCTTTATAACAAAGTGAATCAGTTATACATATACATATATCCCCATATCTCCTCCCTCTTGCGTCTCCCTCCCACCCCTCTAGGTGGTCACAAAGCACCGAGCTGATCTCCCTGTGCTATGCGGCCGCTTCCCACTAGCTATCTCTTTTACACTTGGTAGTGTGTATATGTCCATGCCACTCTCTCACTTCGTCCCAGCTCACCCTTCCCCCTCCCCATGTCCTCAAGTCCATTCTCTACGTCTGCGTCTTTATTCCTGTCCTGACCCTAGGTTCTTCATAACCTTTTTTTTTTTTTTAGATTCCATGTATATGTGTTAGCATACGGTATTTGTTTTTCTCTTTCTGACTTACTTCAGTCTGTATGAGAGACTCCATGTCCATCCACCTCACTACAAATAACTCAATTTCGTTTCTTTTTATGGCTGAGTAATATTACATTGTATATATGTGCCACATCTTCTTTATCCATTCATTTGTCGATGGACACTTAGGTTGCTTCCATGTCCTGGCTATTGTAAATAGAGCTGCAATGAACATTGTGGTACATGACTGTTTTTGAATTATGGTTTTCTCAGAGTATATGCCCAGTAGTGGGATTGGTGGGTCATATGGTAGTTCTATTTTTAGTTTTTTGAGGAACCTCCATACTGTTCTCCGTAGTGTCAGCTCCCATTTGTAAGGAGCTTTCTGTAAAGCTCCACCCAGCCACTTCTGCTTGCACACATTGGTCAATCCTTAGTCACCTGGCCACCAAAGGAAACGTGGAAATTAAGGTTCCTTTACTAAGGCAGATCAGGCAAAGGATATTGGATGGGTGTCTGTGATTAGTAAGCATGGTGCGGCTTTCTCATCGTTTCATTCATTATTCTCTTAATACCAGTGGAAAGCTTACCAAGTATCAGGCCCAGTGCTAGCCACTAGGTATTGGTTTGGAGTTTCACTTTTGTTGCCTCTTTAGGGAATGATTCATTATAGAACAAGTTTTTGGAGGCCTTTATCATAGGTATTTTTGGTAGCTCTGTCTGTGCAGAGTCAGATCACTAGAGCCCAGAGGATCTAAGATCTTGCTTGTTGTAGACCTGGTAGCAACAACAGTTTCACTGTGGTAATTGGTCTTTTCAACTCTCCATCTGTATATCCTCATTAATATGACTAATAGGCCTCTGAGATAGGCAGGAACAGATATCCAGCCCATTTTATAGTCAAAGACTCCAAGGCATGGAGCTGAAGGTTATATGGCTTAACAAAAAGTAAGACATAGACTGAGGACATAGATTGTACTACCTCTCAGTGAAAGATGCTCAGTGTGATGAGGGGGAAGGAGTTTAGGTTCCCCAGCTCTGCCTCCAGAGGTGTCATTTTAACAGGCAAATCATATTAGTTTCATACTTTTTTCAAAGGCTCACTGTTAGACTTAGGACAAAACCATACTCCTTGGCCTGCCCCACAAGATCCTATGCACAGTGGTCTCTGTCACCTTTCTGACCCTCATTTTCTACCATTAACCTTACTAACTCCACTCCAGCTACCCTGGCCCCCTTTCTGTTCCCTGAGCACTTTCAGCCTCTTTTATGCCTCAGAGCCTTTGCACTTGCTCTGCCCGAAACACTCCTTCAATCTCCAGTTCTTCACTGGCTCCTTGCCATGCCTTAGGACTTAGTTCAAGTGTCACCTCCTCAAAAGCCTTTGATGATGACCCTGTCTAAAAGGCACTTACCAATACTCCTGCCTCTCCATGCCACCCAGTAAAATTGCTAGCCGAGCTTTCTGCTTATTTCTTCAATAGCGCTTACCTTATTCTGAAAAGGTATTGTTTGTTTGTTTACTTGTTTATTCTGTCTCTCTCTTGTAGAATATAAGCTCCTTGAGGGAAGGGACCTCATCATTCTCATTCAAAACTTTAGCCCCCAGAGTTTAGAATGCCTGGCTCATAAACACTCAGTAAATATTTATTCAGTGAATGGGGTTTCTTTACCATATGGAACTTTAATATCCTTATAGTTTCTGTCGAGATTAAATGAAACCATAGATATAAGTGCAGTTAGTACCAGGTACTGATAATTCAAGATATAATCTATGCTCAATATCCAGATTTGAGACCACCCTCAAGTAGCCTATAAGTTCCTAGCTTCCTCATCTATACAACGGGGTGGTGGTAAGAAATGAGATAACACATAGGTACTGCTTACTGCAGTGCCTCACACGTAATAAATAAGCAATCAGTATCATAAACTATGTAACCTTGGGCAAATTACAATCTTCCGTAAGTTCGTTTCCTGAGAATAATTCCCTCCTCACGGTGATGTAGTGAGGATTGAATGTGATCACCTATTACATACGAATGCCACCATGTGGAAGGGCAGACGCTGGAAGAATAGCTAGTCTCGCCTTTGGACTCAGAACTACCCAGTAGAATTTTGTGTGATGATGGAAGTGTTCTCCTCTCTGCTGTCCTGTACAATAGCCACTAGCCACATGTGGCTCCCAAGCACTTGAAATATGACTAAGTGACCAAAGAACTGAATTTTATTTTATTTTAATTAAGTAGCCACATGTGGCTAGTGGCTACTGTTGGACAAGGCAGACTAAGTAACTTAACCCTACAAAGTTGTCTGGCTGGTATGCAGTTCAGTCTTGTTCCTGAGCCAGATCGCAAATGACTTCCCTCAAAGGGGTCAATACCATGAATCTGGAAATCCCAAAAGTCCTCTATGATTTTTCTCCTCCTCACTTCCATCTGGTCCCCCAAGAGTATCCCCCTGAATTTATCTTCAGTGATATGAAAATGTTTGCATGTACTAGAGATGAAAACAGCTTTGAAGTGCACAGTTTTTACTCTCAAGCTCAATAATTCAAATCCCATCAAAGGCCTGCACTGTCTAGCAGTGGATGTCTGTGCATCTACCCCACTGTGTGCCTGCACTGGCCACTGCTAGGAGTTCAAGTCAGCATCTACTGACAAAAGGCCCATGGCAGCATCTCCCCAAGCTGAAGGTAGAGGGTATCTGGGAGAGGAAGTGGGACCCTCAAATCTACCTAAAATCTAGGTCATGACTTTCCATCCCCAAACTGAAAAAAACCAAATCATCCATCCTATACTGGGTGTATTAGTAATTTTGGGGTGAATGAATGAGCAAATGATAGTTACAAAAAGGAAAACCAGAATTTTGAATGTTGATTTGTAGCACATCAAAGTGATTAATAACAACTCGGAAATAGTCTGATTAAAATGAGTGCGTAAAAAGCAATAATCATGTCTTGATGAGTTCGGAATGTTGTAAACATCTATCTGTCTTATGTTTCTGAAGAATGGAACAAGTATCAGGATTCTGAAAGAAAGGATGTAAGTTTTAAGAGTTTTCCATTATTGATTTACATGAGTACTTTTTGTCCTGTAATTAGAATTTTTGATTTGATTTCATCTTAGAAGTTTTAATTTGTAGATAATGGTGCTATAATTTTACTACATCGTGGGATTCTGAGATGGGTAGAAAAAACCCAACGGCTTTAATATTGGAAGTTTTCTTAGACACTGTAATTAGCATTTTTAGTTCATAAATAATTCTTCTGAGATTTATTTCCATAGATGTTTAATGAGCTTTATTAAAGCCTTATTCAAACAGGTTCATATAGAACCACATGAATGTTTCTTATAAAGCAGCATTCATACATTGGAATTACAGATAAAACTGCTTAAAATTCAGTCCCCAAACTAGAAGCTGCTATAACTGTGAATAGTCAGGTTAGATCAGGGAGTGTCAACTGGGGGCAGTTTTGCCCCTAGGGGCATTTGACAATGTCTGGAAACATTTTGGTTTTCACAACTGGGGAAGGGAGGTGTTACTGTGGCACCTGGTGGGTAGAAACCAGGGATGCTGCTCGACATCCTACAATGCACAGGACAGCGCCCACCACAAATAATTATCCAGCTCAAAATGTCTATAATGCTGACGTTGAGAAACCCTGAGTTGGTGTCAAGAGATGCAGAAAAAAATGAGTTTCAACCTTAGGCTATGAAATGTGCTTGGAATTGTTCCCTCTGTAGTTTCACTGTGCTGGGCCTGAGATAGTGTCACTCAGAGTTTCCTGGGGGCTTCCCATGAGTCAGCCTTCTGAGCAGACTCTTTAGGGAGTGAAGGAAGTATGTGCTCAAGGACATCTTTCTCTAATTCAGGCAGGTCCTATTTTCCAAGTAAATAAAATGTGAATTCACTTTATATAGTTCCAATACCTTGTTTTTAAAGAATGAATAGCATCTTGAGGGACATAATCCAAAATAAGAACTTTTCTTCTTTTAAAAATTTCCATTAAAACAGTCATATTTGTAGAATGTAGGCGGTGAAATATTTCAGAGGTTTAGTACTAAGTGTGCCGGTAGCTATTGAGAGTATAGATGATTGGTTTGCCTGTGAGCTGACATTCAGGGAGTCGCAGGGAAGTTTAGAAGCTGGACAACATAAGAATGCTGCAAACTGAGGTAATGACACTCTTAAATTTTGACAGTGTGTAGCAGAAACTAAACCATTACTCATTTTTATCCTTTAACTTCCAGTCAAGATAACTATATAATTATGTGTGCAGGTATATAGATGTGTGTGTTTGTATATTTATCAATAATACATTTGTATATGTGTACACAAGTAGAAACTCTATAACCAAAAAGTAAAATAATTTCTGTCATTAGAGCAATATTTCTTGATCTTATTTTTCATTATTCACCCCCCCACACGCATCTAAGGAGACTTTAGAAATTTTTTTCTAATTGTGCCTACCACAATGAAATTTTAGTTTCACACCATATACTATATATCTGTTTATGTATGTATATGTGTGCTCTATACATAAAAAGAATGGAATAGCTTTCACCCTTTGGGGATGGTATACCCCAGATGAGAATGTATGCATTATTAGAGTGAGAGACTGTTCTGACCATCTGGAGTTCTTTATGTTATATTCTATGACTTTACAAAGAGCAAAACCCTTTTACCCGTATTTCCTGTTTTTTGATAGCCTGTTGAAGGGATTAGGTAACACTGTCGCTGTCTGCTGTACACCTCAGTTATAAACAGCCCTATTCCTTCACCTGAAAATCTCTGTCTAGTTGTTCTGTTCAGGCCCATTGTAATCCAAAAGAAATTGTAGATAACGGTCAAATCATGTAAAGTTTAACTTGTATTTAAGGAAGGTCACTGGTTTTTTAAAAGACTTTATTTTTTTAGAATACTTTTAGATCCATAGAAAAATTGAAAGGAAAGTACAAGGATTTCCCATATATCCCCTACCTCCACGTAGGCATAGCCTCCCCTATTTTCAACATCCCTCACCGGAGGGTACATTTGTTACAATTGATGAACCAACATTTGACACATCATAATCACCCAAAATCCATGGTTTAACCTTAGAGTTCACTCTTGGTGTTGTACACCCTATGGGTTTGGAAAAATGTACAATGACAAGTATCTATCATTATAGTATCATACAGAGTATTTTCACTGCCCTAAAAATCCTCTGTGTTCTTCCTGTTCATTCCCCAACCCCTGCCAACCCCCTGGCAACCACTGATCTTTTTACTGTCTCCATAGTTTTCCCTTTTCCAGAATGTTTTAAAGTTGGAATCATGCAGTATGTAGCCTTTTCAGATTGGCTTCTTTCACTTAATAATATGCATTTACATTTCCTCCATGTCTTTTCATGGCTTTATAGCTCATGTCTTTTTTGTGCTGAATAATATTCTGTTGTTTGGGTGTACCACAGTTCATCTATTTGCCAACTAAAGGACATCTTGTCTACTTCCAAGTCTTGGAAATTATGAATAAAGCTGCTATAAACATCCATGTGCAGGTTTTGTGTGGGCATAAGTTTTCAGCTTCTTTGGGTAAATACCAAAGAGTGCAGTTACTGGATTGTACGGTAAGAGTGTGCTTAGTTTTATAAAAAAACCACCAAACCGTCTTCCAAAGTAGCTTTATTACTATTTTGCGTTCTCATCAGCAATGAATGAGATTTCTGTTGCTCCACATCCTCACAATCATTTGATGCTGTCAGTGTTCTGGATTTTGGCCATTCTAATAGGAGTATAGTGGACTGATTTTTTAAAATAATATTTTTATCAAAATATAATTCAATAAAATTCACCCTTATAAAGTATACAACTGAGTGGTTTCACTGTATTCATTGAGTTGTGCAACCATCACTACTGCCTGATTTTAGAACATTTTCATCACCTCAGAAAGAAACTCTGGGGCTCCCCTGGTGGCGCAGTGGTTGAGAGTCCGCCTGCCGATGCAGGGGACACAGGTTCGTGCCCCGGTCCGGGAAGATCCCACATTCCATGGAGCGGTTGGACCCGTGAGCCATGGCCGCTGAGCCTGCGCGTCCGGAGCTTGTGCTCCGCAACGGGAGAGGCCACAACAGTGAGAGGCCCGCGTACCGCAAAAAAAAAAAAAAGAAAAGAAAAGAAACTCTGGTCAAAATTTAAACTATCTGTGTTTCAAAGGGTACTGTGAAGAAAGTGAAAGGATAAGCCAAGGATTGGAGAAAATATTTGCAAATCGTATATCTGGTAAGGGACTTGTACCTAGAGTATATAAAGAACTCTTATGACTCAATGCTAAAAAGACACCCCAATTTAAAAATGGGTGAAAGATCTGAACAGACATACAGATGGCCATCAAGCACATGAAAAGATGCTGAACACCATTAGCCGTCAGGGAAATGCAAATCAAAACCACAATGAGATACCACTTATGCCTGGTAGGATAACTACAGTAGAAAAGGCAAACAGTAACTAGTGTTGGTGGGGATGTGGAGAAATCAGAGCCCTCATAGACTGCTGGTAGGAATATAAACTTTAAAAAACAGTTTGGGATTTTTCTCAAAAAGTTAAACATAGAGTTACTATATGATCCAGCAGTTCTCCTCCTAGGAGTATATCCCACGCACTGCAACGAAGAGTAGCCCCCGCTGGCCGCAACTAGAGAAAGCCCACCCACAGACACAAAGACCCAACGCGGCCAAAAGTTAATTAATTAATTTTTTTTAAAAGATGAAAACAAAAAAGATAACCCTTTACCCCCACTACCACCCATTAGCAGTCACTCCTCATCCCTACCTGCTCCCCACGACCCCGGTAACCACTAGTCTGCTTTGTGCCTCTCTGGATTGGCCTGTTCTTGACAGTTCACATAAATGGAATCATTCCACCTGTGAGTTTTTGTACTTGGCTTCTTTCATTAGCATAATATTTTCAGAGTTCACCCATGTTTTAGCAGGTATCAGTACTTCATTCTTATTGCCTAGTGATATCCCATTGTATGGACATACCACATTTTGTTTATCCATTCATCAGCTGATCAATATTGAGGTTGTTTCCACTTCAGGGCTAATATAAATAATGCTGATTTTAAAGTTTGGGTACAAGTTTTGCGTGGATGTATGTCTTCAGTTCTCTTGAGCTTATACCTAGGAGTGGAATTGCTTGGTTGTATAGTAACTGTGTTTGTGAGGATCAGCCAGACTGTTTTCCAAAGTGGCTGCACCATTTTACAATCCCACCAGCAACTGATTTTTGAGTGAGGACTAGTTATATACTCCTTAAAGTGTCCTAGGCCAGATTCTCCTCTTCCCTGTCCCCACCCAAGGCCACATAGTCCCTTAATTGTCACATGGAGGGTTTAAACCCATAGTCATAGGGCTCTTTCATCCCCTCCAAACACAGAGACACTCCCCAGTGTCAAAGCTCTCTTGAATCATACAGATTCCACACAGCAGTGCTTCCCAGGAATCTCACTGACAGAGCTCCTGTGAGAACTTTTTCTCTTTAATAATAGATTACGTTCCTCAGACCTTTATCCCCTTTTGAGAAATTCATCTTAAAAATGCACGTGAAGTGGCCTTCCCTGGTGGCGCAGTGGTTGAGAGTCCACCTGCTGATGTGGGGGACACGGGTTTGTGCCCCGGTCCGGGAGGATCCCACATGCCGCGGAGCGGCTGGGCCCGTGAGCCATGGCTACTGAGCCTGTGCGTCCGGAGCCTGGGCTCCGCAACGGGAGAGGCCTCAACAGTGAGAGGCCCGCGTACCGCAAAAAAAAAAAAAATACACACGAAGCTTTGTTCTTAATACTAGAACTTTGTTGTCACGTACATCTCCAGTTTCAATTTCAGTTGTGTGTTTGTACACTCCACACCCCCACAGCACACCCGACATTTCGACTGCACCTGGGCATCGACGCAGGGCTTGTCCAGCCTGTGTGCATCTGTCGGTCACACAGTCCAGTGAGCGGGGTCAGGGAATCATCGTCAGTGTGGTCAGCCATTGCATGTCCTCAAATCTATCTTGATATTCAGCCTCTGCCTCATTTTGGGGGGTAACGAATTACACATGTGTGTTACTCTCAGTTCTGATTGCTCTCCTATTTACTTGTGTCAGGGTAGCCCTTGTATACCTTTCAGGGTTGCTGTTCTGGTCAACTTAGAGATTCAGTGAGAATGTGACTCTTCTTCACCCTTTCTGTGTCCTTAATAACAAGCAAGATGTTTCCTTCCCACCTGTAATCCTTTCTTATAAAGAGTTCTGGGATTTTAGCCCATTCTCGCATGCAGAATATCTGTGTAGCATGTTCACCGTCTCCAGGTCTGGGGCCAGCTTCCCCGCTTTCCAGGATACACTATACAGGTCTGGGCCTGGCACAGAGTGGGCACACATCACTCAAAGAACGTTGCTCAGTGGAGGAGTGTGTTTTGTTATGTAAATGTGATGTGTGTTCCACACCTCACTAACATGCCAGGTATCCCTGTGTTCTCTTCTGCAGGCCATCGGCTGTACTCTGAACTGTAGTTGCCAAAGCTTCAAACCAGGGAAAATAAACCACCGTCAGTGTGAGCAGTGCAGACATGGATGGGTGGCCCACGGTAACTTTATTTTGCCCCCTCTCTTGGCCTTTAGTGTACCCTTTAAATAACTTACAGTTATTCAGGAACAGATTTAATATCTAAGAATGACAGCTAACATTTGTAAGTTACTGCTATGTGCCAGGTAACAGCCTAAGAGCTTTATATATGTTATCTCTTTGAATCTTAACAACTCTATATGATAAGTGTTTATCAACCCCCTTCTAAAGATGTAGAAAATGGTGTTTCAGGGCTGTCATTCTGCAACAATAGAAATGTTCTGTGCTGCCTAATATAGTAAGTAGCCTCTAACGCAGGGTTGCTAGATGGAAAAACAATGCTCAGTTGAATCTGAATTTCAGTTAAACTATACATAATTTTTTAGCCTAAGTATATCCCAATGAATATTTTTGGTTTAAGTGTATACCACTTATTCATTTTTTATCTGAAATGTATATTCAAGTTTAATTTTTATTTGTTTATTTGCTATACCTGACAGCCCTACACTAGCCACATGTGGCTGCAAGCACTTGAAATGTGACTAGCGCAACTGGTGAACTGAATTTTTAGTTTTATTTAATGTTCATTAATTTAAATCTAAATTTGAATAGCCATATGTGACTGATGACTGTTGCATTGGACAGCATGGAGTTCAGTGGCTTAACTTGCCCAGCCCAACAACTAGATAGTGGCAGACCAGGGCTCAAACCCAGATCTGTTGGATTTCCAAGTCCAGGTTCTGCCCCAGACCCCATGCTTCCTGGTTTTCCATCCTCTTGATTATGCACCTGCCACCTTCGTTTTTACCTGTTTTCCATGCACAGTCCCTACTTGCGGCTGTTTTACTCCTTAGGTATGCCACAGGAAAGGGAGAAAAGAAGCCTCTCAGGCTAGTCCATTTTATTTTAGAAGTTCCTGAGAATAACTTGGAGCCAGATAGCTATTAAGATTATTAATTGTTTGCATATTTGTGGTTTTTCTACTGGAACAAATAACTGAGAGTTAGCGCTAACCTACTTCTGTGCAGTGTTTCTCTTAAAAGTAGAATCTTGAAAAACGATATTTCTTCAATTCACTTTTTCAGCTCTAAGTAAGCTAAGGATTCCCCCCGTGTATCCAGCAAGCCAGGTGGAGATTGTTCAGTCCAACGTGGTGTTTGCTATCAGCAGCCTCATGCTGTATGGGACCCAGGCCATCCCTGTTCGCCTGAAAATCCTACTGGACCGGCTCTTCAGTGTGTTGAAGCAAGATGAGGTTCTCCAGATCCTCCATGCCTTGGACTGGACCCTCCAGGATTACATCCGTGGATACGTGCTGCAGGTATGGGGACCATGGGCACTGTTCTCCTAGAATGTCTTCCGAAGCTCGTGTCCATGGAACTGATGTAACCCAGTTGCCTACAGTGAGTGCTACAGCCATTGGTAGTCATCCTTCCCTTTCATAGTTATTTCTAATGTCTTAAGCCCTACCTCATGTTCTGGGTGAAATCCAGTGCCTTTCCTCAAGGTATCTGTAAGACTTGAGGATGCGGGAGCATTACATATTCTCTAATTTAGGTTTCACTCAGCCAGCTCTTCCACAGTCAGCCATTTGCCCCATCCTTGGTGCTGCCTCCGTTTCTTTTATTATCCTCAAACTATTTACTGACACAAGACATCATGTTTCAGATTTTACTGAGAGTGTGGGGTTGAGGAAGGGAACTTACATTGCAGAACGGCACAGCAAACAGTTACAGTTTCATGCCACACCTTCCTGTTCTTTAAAGCCCTCTGCCATCCATCCTACTGCTAATTTTCCTACCCAGGCTCCATCACCTTGTGATATTTCTGTGTGCATGCTCTGGCTCATTCTCTCTCTGCCTCCCCAGTTCCTTTTGGCCTCCTCGCATTTTCTCTACGTCTCTCCATCATTCCATGCCTTTCGTCCCTTCTCTCATCTCTTTCCTTTGCAGAGTAGTTGTACCTCTTTTTCTGTACCATACTGTGGGGGGTAGGCCTTACGCTTCCTATCCAGAGAGGCTATCAAGGTGTTTCAACAGCAAAGAACATATTCCCTGGTGTGAATTCTGTCATTTCTCTGACATATGAAACAGCTACAGCATTTTCTTTCTTGTCACTACGCTAGAAAATGTCAGCTAACTTTGATAAAAATTTCAACGAAATGGGCGGATGAATGTTATTTCCAAGACTAACATACACTTCAGTCTAACTTAGCTGGGCCATAACCCTGAAACAAACACTAATAACAACCATTTATTGACTTAGACCCTCTTCCAGTAATCTCACAAGGTAGGTAGATTATCCCCATTTTCCAGTTGGAAAACCAGAGACTGAGTGCTTCTAAATCTTGCTGAAGTCACTCAGCTTGTATGCAGCAGACTGAGAATTTGAACCCACTTCTTTTGAACTCTGACAATGCCTCCAGTCTTCCTCTGGAAACATGTTTGCTCACCTCAAGTGCAGGACCCCCAGCAGGCTAGAAACCACCTTTTATGTAGAGCAGCATTATGATCTTACATTATGACATAGATCAATATTTAATGATCCTAATAATCTTGCTTTCTAGTGTTAGGATTAAAAATATGGAATCAATTACCTTGAACCTCTAGTGCATGAAAAATTTATGATGTTACATTCCTCATCATCTTCAGAACTCTTACATGCACTGTGAAAAATCTCAGTAGGCCATCAAATACATGTTCTGTGATAAAATATTTATTGTAGTTTTGGGAAAAGTTAGGCCTTGCTAGAGTTTGAAAGATCTCCAACACTCCAGTGTAATTACAGCTCTGCTTTGTGAACATAGGCAATAGATCAATACAGGTTCATTTGTTTTTCAATGTTAGTTGCTTGGGAAAGATTATTAAACTTGCAGCGAATAAATACTTGAACTATATCTAGGCCTGATTGCCTCATCTATACTCTTTAGATAAAGAAGTTACTATTGTTCAAATGATACATATTTTAATTTTAGTGGAGGAAAATTATGCCTGATGCAAGACAACCAATTCGTTTGAAATAAGATGGAAAATAATCACCAAACTTCCCTTAGGCTTGAGTGATATCATTTTATTTCTCTCTTCTGGACCACTGCTTACCTTTGTGCAGTTTATTTTCTGGACAGAGTTTCTGTCCTAGGACAGTGGGGTGAGCGAGGGCTGAACTCATCAAGCCTTGTGCTCACAGGGGTGTCTTTTTCTAATACGTACGAAAGTGCCCTGTGGTGCTGGTGGAGGCCCTGGCCACATACGTGGTTCCTTTCTTAGAGAAAAGGGTAAGGAATTGTAAATTAATTGCCCTTTTTAATTCTGGTTTGGGTTTAGGATGCATCAGGAAAGGTGTTGGATCACTGGAGCATCATGACCAGTGAGGAAGAGGTGGCCACCTTGCAGCAGTTCCTTCGTTTTGGAGAGACCAAGTCTATCGTTGAGCTCATGGTAATTCAAGAGAAGGAAGAGCAGTCCATCATCATCCCGCCCTCCACGGCGAACGTAGATATCAGGGCTTTCATCGAGAGCTGCAGCCACCGGAGTGGCAGCCTCCCCCCTCCTGTAGACAAAGGAAACACCGGCAGTATACACCCCTTTGAGAACCTCATAAACAACATGACCTTCATGCTCCCCTTTCAGTTCTTCAACCCCGTGCCTCCCGCACTGATAGGGTCAGTGCCCGAACCATATGTGCTGGAGCAGGGTCAGGACCAAAGTCAGGACCCCAAACAGGAAATCCACGGACCCTTCCCCAACAGCAGCTTCTTAACTTCCAGTTCCACCCCATTTCAGGTTGAAAAAGAGCAGTGTCTAAACTGTCCAGGTCCTGTTACTAAAAAGGAAGACAGTGCCCATTTAAGTGACTCCAGCTCATACAACATCATCACAAAGCTCGAAAGGACACAGTTGTCCCCAGAGGGCAAAGTGAAGTCTGAGAGGAACAGCCTCGGCACAAAGAAGGGCCGGGTGTTCTGTACAGCGTGTGAGAAGACCTTCTACGACAAAGGCACCCTCAAGATCCACTACAATGCCGTCCACCTGAAGATCAAGCATAAGTGCACCATCGAAGGCTGTAACATGGTGTTCAGCTCCCTGAGGAGCCGGAACCGCCACAGCGCCAACCCCAACCCCCGGCTGCACATGCCAATGAACAGAAACAACAGGGACAAAGACCTGAGGAACAGCCTGAACCTGGCTGCCTCTGAGAGCTATAAGCGCCCCGGTTTCAGGGTGACTTCTCCAGACTGTCGACCTTTCCCTGGCTACACTGGTTCAGGGGAGGATTCCCGGAGCCAGCCAGCCTTCCCAAGCATCGGCCAAAACGGAGTGCTTTTTCCCAACCTGAAGACGGTCCAGCCGGTCCTTCCTTTCTACCGCAGTCCGGCCACCCCGGCTGAGCTAGCAAACACACCTGGGATGCTACCTTCCCTCCCTCTGCTGTCCTCTTCAATCCCGGAACAACTGGTTTCCAACGAAATGCCATTCGATGCCCTGCCCAAGAAGAAATCACGCAAGTCCAGTATGCCCATCAAAATAGAGAAGGAGGCTGTGGAGATAGTGGATGAGAAGAGGCACACGCTCAGCTCAGATGAAGACATGCCCCTGCAGGTGGTCAGTGAAGACGAGCTGGAGGCCTGCAGCCCCCGGTCAGACAGAGCCCCATTGGGAAGCTTAGGGAAGCCTGGTCCTGAAGGAGAGAGGCCCTGCCATCTCAAACCGGCGATCGAGTCCAGCGGAGCCCTCCGCCAAACCCCCGAGCAGGCCACATACAACTTGGAGAGGGAGACTGAGCAGAAGTCAGTGCTGACCGTGGTGCCACGGGAAGGGGAGGATGGTGGCCGTGAACCTCACCTCACCCCCGGGGTGGAGCCCTGTGTCCCTTTTCCTGACTACGTCAAACTGCAGCAGCGCCTGCTGGCTGGGGGCCTCCTCAGTGCTTTGTCCAGCCGGGGGATGGCTTTTCCTTGTTTTGAAGATTCCAAAGAGCTGGAGCACTCAGGTCAGCACACATTAGCGAGGCCGAAGGAGGAAAATCGCTTCCAGTGTGACATCTGCAAGAAGACTTTTAAAAACGCTTGCGGTGTGAAGATGCATCACAAGAACCTGCATGCCAAAGAAACGCACACATGCACGATGGAGGGCTGTAAGGCCACGTTCCCCTCCCGCAGGAGCAGAGACAGGTAAGACGTCTGGTGGCAATCATTTCTTCCAAGGCAGGGGTTCTTAAACTTTAGCATGCATCTGAGTCACCTGGAGGGTTGTTAAAACAGACTTCTGAGCCCTCCCCCTAGAATTTCTGCTTCACTTGGTCTGGGATGAGATGTGAGAGTTTGCATTGCTGAGTTCCCAGGGGACACTGATGCTATTCCAGGGACCACAGATTGAGAAACGGTGTTCTATAGCTCCAGATTCCTGGATTTTCAATTCCAGAATGTAAACTCATTTAGCCACAAAACCTGACCTGAAATGATGTGAGGCTATTTTAATCTTTTTAAATCTCCCTTTGTGTGGATTTTTTTACTGTATATTCCGTACAGAAATGTTAATGGATTTATTATGGGGGCATTGCCATGACATGACAGTATATGCATCATTCTGCCTTTTTAAAGCCTGAGAAATTCTGGATTCAGAAACATCTGGCCCCAAGGGCTTGGGATAAGGCGTCATGAACTAGTTCACACAATAGAGGGGGAGGAAGCGGGGGAGCTTTTAAAGTTAGGATTGTAGCTCCCCAAAACTTGTCTGATTTTCATTTCACACTATGAAGTCCACAGAATGAAACGTTTTCTCCGATTTCTATTTAACCACTATTTTTGAAAGGAAGAATGACTGCCTGATTGAAGATTTTTGAATACTAAGCTATCAAAGAGTAAAGGCAATTCACAGGTTATTTCAGTGTCTGTGATGTATGCTTCAAAGATGAGAAGTCTTTCAGTGCCGGGTTTTCATGACCCCACCACACAGAGTCAGACTGTTTGTACAGAGTGCCCGGGTATAGAGTATCTCTCATCGCTCTGGGGACACAGCACTGGCATTACTATCTTACTTGTGCTTTTCTTAATGAACTTGAGTCGCATAACCACTCTTCAGGTCGCCTTCCTCCCCAGCCTGTAAAGGGAAGAGGAAGCTTACCAAAAGATGACCCCAGGAGGCTTTAAGGAGAGAACCAGCTCACTGATGAAATGTAGCATTGTGGATGCTAAATGGTTCACAGAATATCAAAATGTTACCTTCTCTCAAACAAGCTTGACTTCGAGCAGCTCAACACCACCATTGCCTCAGTCCAAGTTGTAGCACCTAATTTATTAAGAGGGTGAAAATGTATAGACTCCCACACACATTCCTGGACAGGGCTCCTAAGAACACACACATTGTCTTGAGCAGAGAGGGTACGGCAGGGGTGATATTAGTTAAAATTCCTGTTTCTGTTGCTGGATGTTGCACCAAACCACCAAGATACCCAAATTAGTGAGCCAATGCCCCTCCTCCACCCTCCAAGAAGGGTGTTCGATCGTGAATAAGCTGTCGTTATAAAGAAGAGATAGTCATATCGGTCAGGTTATCCTTGATATTTATGATACTGTTCTGACCTACATTGTCTACTAAATTAGAAGACATATTGAATTTAAGATACTATTTATATTTATTTTTCATATATTTAACATTTTCTTATTTTGGAACCTATTTGTGATGCAAACCTCCTGCCCCACCACAGGAAAACATCTTTCGTTCTAAATGTAAACCACTAATTCTAGTAGTCTAGAACTTGGACTGCATTTTCCCTAGAATCTGTGATTAAAATGATACTATTTTAAACAGGACGTTGTGAGCAGTCCCGGGCCCACCACCATTTTTCTGAGTCAGAGATGAGAATTGCATGGCTGTAATGATAACTGATGTCCTCTCTTCAAGCCACTGCTACTGCCAACAGCAGTTCCTAGGACCCATCACAAAGGGACGAGGACAGCACTGTGGATACTTATCCAACAAATAGTTAATAACCTTCTGTGTTAGGTGCTCTAGACACAGTCCCTGCCCACGAAGGCCAGTGGGGAAGACAGAGCAGTAAGCAGGTGATTACAGCTGAAGGTGGTGGCTGCTAGAAGCGGGGGTGTTCTGTTACGGGCACATGGGAGGGCGCCTAACCAAACTCTCTGAGAAGTTAGGGATGGTTTCCCAGAGGAGTTCTGTCTAATCCAGCAGCTTGCAGAAGTTTTGGTCTCACAGCCCCTTTACAAATTCTTAAAACCTCAAGACCCTCAAGAACTTTTGTCTATTTGGGTTTATATCTATCAATATTTACTGTATTAGAAATTAAAATTGAAAAAATACGTATCACATCACTTAAAAAACCTATTATGCATTACCATTACATTTTTATGAAAAATAACTACATTTTCTGGATCAAAAACTTAGTGAGAAGTGGCTTTGTTTTACATTTTGCAAACATCTTTAATGTCTGGTCTGGTAGAAGACGACTGGGTTCTCATACCAGCTTCTGCATTCAATCTGTTGCAATATCACAGGTCACGTAGCCTCTGGAAAACTCCACTCTACACTAGTGACAGAATGAGCCTGAAAAGGGAAAACAATGTCTTAGTATCATCATGAAAGGAGTCTGACTTGAGGGACATCCTGAAAGGATCTCAGGGACCACTAGGGGTACCCAGACCGCAATTTGAAAACCACTGGTCTCAGCTAATCTAAATAGTCACAAACGGGAGGGAAGAGTTGGAGGGGGGAGGTGTAGAGGTTGAAGGGAAGAAATGCAGACCTGGGCAGTAGGCACAGCATTAGTCCTGGAAACAGAAAGCCTGGCACGTGGTCCACAGGGTTTTTGAAGCTGTGGTACTCACTGGTCTCAGGGGACATGGCACCTTGGGAAGTGCATCTAACCCTCTGAGGATGGTTAAGGAGGAGAGAGGGCTTCCCACATGTTAGCTCTTGGTGTTCATGGGATCCTCAGGAGTTGAGCAAAGGGCCCAGAGGTTTGCTTTGTTGCATCAGGGACCTTTCTGTGCAAGGTGTTCCAGTAAATGTGTTTGTCAGACGTTTTTTTTGACCACTTGTGTATACTGGAACCTGTATGTCAATCTAATGTCTGGTTTTCTGCCGAGACATACCTGCCCCTTCAACCCAGGGTGCTGACATAATCACAGGGCAGAGTTGCAGTTGAGAAGAGCTGCTTGCAAAGTGGGTGATCTGGGAGTATAATTCTGATTATGTCCCAAGAAAAGAATGTATAAGAGGATTAAAAAGAAGTTCAGAAGTAAATTTGATACATTTTATGAGTAACACCCCTTCCATATGTCCTTGGAGATTTAGAAGAGAAAATTTGATTCCTTGTCATTTAGGTGAGGGTGTTTTTCCCAGTTTGACCCTGGCATGCATTCTGATCTGTGTTGGAGGAGGTATTTTCCCTGTTTGGAATAATTCTCCAATCACCTTTAAGATTGTACCCTCTGGTAAGGGGTGTTTTCGCTCGTCAATAGTTAGGGGATCTCCGAGCAAGGCTGACATTGATTGACAAGTTACATCCAAATGATATCTTATGAGTAAAAGGCATGTGTCCTAATGGATACTTATTATCTGCCCTTTAGGAGTAATCATTGGGTAGATGGTTGGCAGTGTGCTCACGGTGCTGCATTTGCAGGATTTCTGCCTGGTATATAGTGAAATGTTGCAGATCTGAACTAAACTTAGCACACATACACCCATGCACACACATACAATTTCTAGCCAGTCAGATTATCACACCTGTAGAACTGGCGTGGGGGTGAGCATGCAAATACTCTAGACCACCATGCAAGCCACATAGGAAATTTAAAATTTTCTGGTAGCCACATTGAAAAAGTAAAAAGAAACAAGTGAAGTAAGTGTTAGTAACATATTTTATTTCACTCAGCCTATCCAAAATATTATCATTTTAGTATATGTCATAGCCACCTTTCAGGTGCTCATACACTTATGAGTAGCTGTCATACTGGACAGTGCAGCTCTAGAAGATAAAATGTCCTGGTTTCATTGAAATAAAGTCCTCTGCTTAGTTCCTTATTGTCTGTGACCAGTTTTCTTCTGGGATCTCCTGGTTCCAGTGTCCCAGTTGAACTGGCCTAACTGAAGTAGTCTAGCCATTCTCTAAAGATGAGGTACCAGAACTTACGTGTCAATCAGATCGTGGAAACTGAAGAGAACTACATATTCTGTTGACCTTTCTGGTCAAATGCTAACTTGTGACAAGTGGTGAACGGCAGTGAGCAGTGTCCACCACACACACACTGTATCACTTCTTGCATGCCACAAGCTTTCCTGGTATCTGCCTAGTGTCTCTACGCAGAATGAAGGCTGTCTTTAACACAACAGAAACAACAGCCCAACCCGTTGCTAACCGTCTTTTCACTCTTGTAGACACAGTTCAAACCTAAACCTCCACCAAAAAGTGTTGACTCAAGAAGTGTTGGAGAGCGGTGAAGACCATTTCCATGCAGCTTACTTGTTGAAAGATATGGCTAAGGAGGCCTGTCAGGATGTGGCTTTCACACAGCAAGCCTCCCCGACATCTGTCATCTTCAAGGGAACGAGTCGGATGGGCAGCCTGGTTTACCCAGTAGCCCAAGTCCACAGCGCCAGCCTGGAGAGCTACACCTCCGGTCCACCAAGCGAGGGCACCATCCTGGATTTGAGTACTACCTCGAGCATGAAATCGGAGAGTAGCAGCCATTCCTCCTGGGACTCAGACGGGGCAAGCGAGGAAGGCACCGTGCTCATGGAGGACAGCGATGGCAACTGTGAAGGGGCGAGCCTGGTCCCCGGGGAGGATGACTATCCCATCTGCGTCCTGATGGAGAAGGCCGACCAGAGCCTTGCCAGCCTGCCGTCTGGGCTGCCCATAACATGTCACCTCTGCCAAAAGACGTACAGTAATAAAGGGACCTTCAGGGCTCACTACAAAACTGTGCACCTCCGCCAGCTCCACAAGTGCAAAGTCCCGGGCTGCAACACCATGTTCTCGTCTGTTCGAAGTCGAAACAGACACAGCCAGAACCCCAACCTGCACAAAAGCCTAGCCTCCTCTCCAAGTCACCTCCAGTAACAAGGTAGTGGACCACGTTTGCTCAGATAAGCATTTGTCGTAATTCAGGAATAAGGTAGTCCAAAGAAAAGCTTCTAACTCTGTTTAGTTACCATTTGGGGCAAGCGAGGCGAAGAATATTTGAGTTGACTTCATAGTCTTCGACAGCAGGATGAGCAGAAGACAAGCCTCGTGAGAAGTTGCCATTGGGGTGGCGTTTCCTATTATTTTTCTTAGCCCAGGAGGTTTACCACTGACATAACAAAAACTTGCAGAAACGTGGTTTTCCCCAGATTTGTTTACACATTCCCTGGGAGAGCTCCAGGTCTGCAAGTTGACAGCAGGGTCCCAGGACCTGGGGGCAGCTTGAAGTGAGGCTTGTAGTATTAAGGGTCAGTCGAGTGTCCTGGGACACAGACTGTCACCACGGGTGACACCAGGAGCCACTCCCAAAGATCACATTTTTGAGTCCCTGCTTTAATGAGTCTGAAATCCAAACTGGAGTTTGGGAAAATGACTGTTTGAGACTATTCCTCCATTTAGATTGGAGAATTGCCTTTTTTCCCCCTGAAGATCTCATGTGTTACTCCAGGGAGTTCTGAAAGGAAGCACGTTGGCCTCTAATACGTAGGAACACAAATGTTACCCAGGATCTTAGTTCTCGCTCTGTAACACGCGTTAAGAAGCTAGGGGGAAATACTTCATGCACTTAAAAATAGCGGTCTTCAATTTAATTTAAAATGTTTGCTAATATTTAATTTGTGTTTATGTTCTGTGAGTGTTTGTGGTGAGTGCAGACATGTCACAGTGTGACCTCTGGGTCTCTGCTCAAAAGCAGAACAAGTGACAACCTAAACTGCAAAACCACTGCCCATTTTTGTTTGGTGACCTTCAGCGTCTGTTCATTTAGATCCCCTGTGGAACAAACGCAGGCATGATTCTGGCAGGACCATTTGTATATATTCAGCCAGAGTGTTTAGAGAATGTGGTCCTGATGGTGGTTGTGCATTTTCATTATCACTGGATCCCTCAGTCTTCACCCTTTTATAAACGTGTAAGATTAGGATGAACTTTTGAATTTACACGGTAGAAAGAAAAGTAGGACATTATTGCCATACTGTATGTCTTAATATTTAACTTATTCTGAAATATATTCTGTACCATTATACACATTTGCTGTTGTAGAAAAGAAGCATAATAGGTCCTGTGACAGGAGACCCTGTCCTGAAATTCGGCATTTACAATACCCTAAAAGTCCATGGGTGGGAAAAAGAAATTGATTTTGTATTAAAACTTCAAGTTAATCACCTTTTTAAACTCATGGTTGGTTTGAGTAATGAAAAGCATCCTTAAAGAGAATTGGGGCTTTATAAGAGATACTATATTCCTCTGACCCAAAGGTGAAAAAAGCCAATAACCTGTTACTGATTATTTCAACATTTTTTTAAATAAATGTGACAACTTAAAATTTGTCTCTGCTTAAAGTGAGATGTATCTTTCAACTGTTTTGTTACCCAGCTGTTTAATATTCCGTTGTCCCCAAAGTGGAAAAATTTGTATACAAATGAGTTTTCTATGATTTAATAAAAATATATGACACACTTTTTGTTTAAAAAGGCAAACCTTTGTCAAAGCAGTTTTGTCATACATAGTGCATGTTGTGTGAGTGCATGTGATCATCTCACACACACACACACACACTTACAAATTTTACAGATCTAACCACTCAGGGAAGGTCTGGTGGACAGGAATCAGTAACTACTGCCCCATCCTAACAGGAACTGCAGCAGTTCATGAGTTGCAAAGAAATCAAGTGGTTACTTCACTGGGAGGAGGGGCTAGGTATCACTTATCAAGGAAAATACAGGGATTTTTAAAAATCTATGCTATCAAAAAAAAAAAAATCTATGCTATCAAAGATAAGTCTTATGGCCAATGCTCAAAATGGAATGTAATGAAAGATTTAAGCCTCTTCTTTCTTTCTTAAATACGCAGGGTTTTTTTAAATTTTTATTGGAGTATAGTTGCTCTACAATGCTGTATTAGTTTCTGCTGTACAGCAAAGTGAGTCAGCTATACGTATGCATATATCCCCTCTTTTTTGGATTTCCTTCCCATTTAGGTCACCACAGAGCATTGAGTAGAGTTGCTTGTGCTAGACAGTAGGTACTCATTAGTTACCTATTTTATACATTAAAGTAAGTTTTTATTACTTATCTTTTAACAACTTTGCCTCTTTCTTCTACCCTTCCAACATATAGATAAAAGCACAATCCCACCTACCCATCCAGCCCCCCTCTCAGGTGATGTCAGTGTCCCTGCTTCTTATTTCAGTGGGAGAATAGGAGTCATCAGAGGGGAACTTTCTTAGCTACTGGCATCTGCACTGCTCCTGCCCGGCTCTGGGGCATGTCATCTCTTGCCTGGATGACTGCTGTAACCTCCTCACTGGTCTGCTGCATCCATTCTCATCTCCCACAGTATCCAGAATGTCCTTCTAAGTTACAGATCCAGTCCTGTAGGGCCCCAGCTTGAAACCCTCCAAGGTTTCCCTTTAGCAGTTAGTGTAAAATCCAGAGACCCTCCCAAGGCCTACAAGGCCCTAAAACATTTTCCTGCCCCTGCTGCTTCTCCATTCTCTTTTCATTACAGTCTTTGTCAGCCGTCTCTCCCTCCCTCTCACGATAGCAGCTGTTCCAAACCTCCAGTTTGCAAGGTCCCACCCCGTGGACTGGTCATATTCACAGAGCTGACCTCACTTCCTGCTCTCTGAGAATTAGAGAGTGGGAACCCCTTCAGCTTCTCCCCCGGTGCCCACCAGCCCCCATCCATTTGTCTGTATTCATATCCATCCTCATGTGGTCACATCTGCCTGGACCTCCTGAGAATCTATCTTGTGCCTGGCAGACAGTCAACAGTGAGCTGCAGGCTTCTGTGAGAAGGTGACCAGGATCCCCCCTGCACTCCCACCGCCCATTTTGCCCTCACACGCAGAACCGTCACAGCCTCCTTAGGTTCATCACCTCCCACTGAGGGATCCGAGTCTCCCTAACTCAACCTTTCTGATTTTATCCATGTGTGCCTGGGTGGCTACGTTAGTCTGGGTCCTCTAAGAAGCAGATGCCAGTAGGACTAAATGTACAAGGATGGTATTAAGAGGCACTCTTGAGAGAAAATAGGGAGTTGGGGAAAGCGGGAGGAGCCGGCAGATGCAATGCAGGGCTGACCCCAAGTAAAGAAAGGAAGGAGGGAAGATTGGGTGAAAGTATCTTGAGACCGCCATGTACCTGAGGAAGGTTCAGCACGGCCTTTGGGGAGTCCCTGTGTCCAGATGAACCATCTGAGCAGTCAGCCCCCATCTCCTGGGAGTGGGTTCCCTGGGAATCATTTCCCTGCCATGCTCCGTCTTGGCTGCGAGCAACCCATGGGAAGTGTGGCCACTGCAAACGTGGCAGTGGACGTAGAGCATGATAGCTGTAGCAGTTGGCCAAATCTTACCTTTCTAAAGCCCCTGGGTCCTGTTCAAGGTGCATTCAAACCTATATTTTTTCTCTAGACTCAAAAGATGTGTTCGTTTTCTTTTTGAAGACTGATGCTCTCACCTCATCCCTCCGGCTGCCTCAAGGTTGTCGTTCCATCACTTTTCTCCTCTCCCATTCATTATCAAATTCGTCTTTCTAATGGTTCCATCTCTCTAGCCTGTGACATTTGCAAATCGCTCTCATCTCAACGATTAAAAGAAAGAAAAAAGAAGCTCTCTGTCCCCCCTCCCCCGATCCCTTCTGGTGACTCTTCTTTCCTCCTTGTGCACCCAATTTCCTTAGAATAGTAGACTTTGCTTCTGTCCTATGGCTGCACTAATCTTGCTCCCAGATGGCCATATCCAAAGGACACGTTTGGTTCTTTGGTGAACACTGGTCCCTCCCTGGCCTTTTTCTCTCCTCATGCTCGTGCTCTTGGATGTCATTCATCCTCGTGACTTGCAACCCCAGCAGGATCCCTCCAGAGCTGCCCTCTTGCCTGTTGGTTATCATGGAATAACCCACAGCATCTCCAGTTCAACTTGTCCTCAGCTCAGTTTGTCGTTTCCCCACCAATCAAACATTTTTCTCCTTCTGTTTCCTCGGATTGAGGGAGTGGTGCCATCACCTGGCCAACCCAAGCTAAGACACTGGGGGCGGTACTGAGCATGGTTAAGAGCATAGCCAGTACTGAGTATGGTTAAGAGCATAGCCGGTACTGAGTATGGTTAAGAGCATAGCCGGTACTGAGTATGGTTAAGAGCATAGCTCTTTAGGTCTGACTGCCCTTGGCTGTTCCACATACTAACCTGGTGACCTTGGCCAAGTAACAGCTTCCCTGGGTCTCAGTTTGCTCATCTGTATCATGAGTATAAAAATACACTCATGAGCTTCGATAGTTCATGATGAGACTCAAATGACATGGTGTATATGAAACACGTAGCACAGTGCCTGGCACGTACACCCTCAGCAAACATTAGCCGTAAGCATCGTCTTTGTCACCATCATCATCCCTATCCTAGACTTCTCCTTTCATCTCACTCCCAACAACAGCACTCAGTCACCAAATCCAAACGGCTCTACCTGCGCAAACGCTCTCACGTCCTTCCCCTCTTTCCTGCTCACCATCGATGTCAGTTCATCAAGGCAACCCTCCGCGCCGTTCTCTGAGAGTACTTCAGCAGCCTCCTATTTTTATTTCTCTCTCAAATCCAACCTCCAGACAGCAGCCCAAGGTCTGACGGTGCCACCCGCTCCAGGGACTTGCCGTCCAGCCAGGCCTCAGCCAGGCTGACCCCCTGCAGTGGCCCCACAATCCTGGGGCTAGTCAGGCCCCGAAGGCCCTGCATATGCTGCTTGCTCTGCAGGAATCGCCTTTCCAGTCTCTGACCCACTAACCCTTGGTCCTCCTTTGAGACTCAGCTCAGGTGTCATCACTTCCTGAAAGCCCCTGGTGACCTCGCTGTCTCTCCCTCTCAGTGTTGAGTGAAATGAGCCAGTTCTTGGCACCCATGTGCTGTCAGGTTTACCCACAGACTTGCCCTCCCCCACCCCAGCCCCTCCTTTGGCAGGTCTACTGTCAGCATTCACCCCTCACCAAGGGGCTTTACTTGTGACCTCTGGCTGTCAGTCAACAGAGAACCCTCTACCGTGTGCCAAGCATGCTGATCACACAGTGGTAAATGTAATAGACATGGTCCCTGCTCTTGTGGAGTTTAAAGCCCAGCAAGGAAGACTGATAATGAGCCAAAACATTTAAAAATGACACAAGCTGAATTTCCAGAAGAGAGGTCTCTCTATCTTCAACCTCTCTCACTAGCATCCCTTCCTGCAAGGCCCACCCAACTGAGGGCATGGGGTCATGACCTCCCCGTGACCTCCCCTCCTCAAGGTTGGGCACTCTGTCTCCACGCCCAGGTGTGTGGCTGCTTAAATGTAACTTAACTGTCACTTGCCTGCAGGTCCCCAAACCTTCAGCCTTGTGGGTCATCCTTCTGTTTATATTCACATTAAATAACGCCCACACTTTAAGAGGACTCATCTCAGCAATCACTTTCTCCATCAGCCTTTGAACATTAAAAACACACAAGCCTCCCAGATTCTGGGAGCAAACTTTCAAATCAATACAACTTCAACTGACAGATGAAAACTAGCTTCTTTGCCCTTAATCCTAGGGATCTGATAATATTCACTCCTCCAATCAAGCTTTCAAAAACCCTTTTCTCCCTCCTCTAGCAGAGGGTCAAAGACCATGGGGGCATAAATATGGCCTATCTTAAGGTTTATTCTGAATGAGCTAATCCACTCACATCCAGATTTTCCCTGATTTCTTAGACTCTACCTCTATTAGGAAATTGTATAGGTCACTGTTTTTTTTTTCCTTTTTTAATTGAGATAAAATTCACATAACGTAAAATTTACCATTTTAACTATTTTAAAGTATACAATTCAGCAGCATTTAGTACATGTACAGTGTTGTGCAACCACGACCTCTATCTAGTTCCAAAACATTTTCATAACCCCAAAATACAACCCTGTACCCATTAACAATCACTCTCCATTCCCCCTTCACACCGGCCCCTGGAAACCACCAATCTACTTTCTACCTCTATGGATTTGCTTATTCTGGGTATATCATATAAATGGAATCATAAAATACATAGTCTTTTGTATCTGGCTTCTTTCAGTTAATGTATTGTTTTTCAAAGTTCATCCATGTTGTAACATATCATTCCTTCCTATGGCTAAATAATATTCCATTGTATGGCTATACCACAACTATTTTAATTTGTTTTTCCACTTAGTGGACATTTGGATTGTTTCCGCTTTTTGGCTATTTTGAATAATGCTGCTCTGAACATTCATATACAAATTTTTGTGTAGACATACGTTTTCGATTCACTTGGGTATGTACCTAGGAGTGGAATTGTTGGGTCATATGGTAACTATATGTTTAGCTTTCTGAGGAACTGCCAGACTGTTTTCTAAGGTCACTGATTCTTAAATGTAGTTGCACATTGGAGTCACCTGGGCATCTTTTAAAAGTACCACTTCCTAGGTCCCATCCTCCGAGGTTCTGATGTAATCAACCTGCTTTGTGGCCTTTGCAGGGAGAGTTTCAGAGCTCCCCAGATGCTTCTCCTCAGCCCTGGTTGAGAACTTCCAGTATACAGACAAAGAGGACTCAGAGATGATGTCATTAATCAGTAACTCCTGAATCTGCCGTCAGAAGTCAGTGTTTTCAGACCTGCTTGATGGTGAGAATTTTCTGAGGCACTTACTAAAAATACAGATTCATAGGCCCCTCCTCTGGAGATGGCTTAGGGAGTGGGCCTCAGGGGGATCCTGGGAATCTGAAGTTTTGATGCACATTTCAGGTCTGCCTTATGATCTGGCAGGTTTTGGAAACAATATCATAGTGTAGGCCTCAGCCAGCCACATCACCATCACCTGGAGCTTGTAAGAAACGCAAATTCTCATACAGCTAAATCAGAAGCTGCCTTTTAGCAATTCCATGGTGATTATAAGCACATTCGTATCTTTCTTTTTTTAAAAGATTTTTTGATGTGGACCATTTTTAAAGTCTTTATTGAATTTGTTACAATATTGCTTCTGTTTTATGCTTTGGTTTCTTTGGCCATGAGGCATGTGGGATCTTAGCTCCCCGACCAAGGATCGAACCCTCACCCCCTGCATTGGAAGGTGAAGTCTCAACCACTGGACCCCCAGGGAAGTCCCAAGCACATTCGTATCTTAAAAGCACACTTAGACTCCTAAATCTCAAGCTGTTATCGTCCCTGGACAAGTGGTTCTCAAAGTGGACCTGTATTACATCATCTTAAAGGCTCATTGAAGCACAGGTGGCTCTCGGAGCTTCTCATTTAGTAGGTCGAGGCATGGCCAGAGAATCTACACTTGTAACAGGTGATGCTGATGCACTTGGACTGGGGACCACACTTTGAGAATCCCCGGTCTAAAGTCCAGACCAGGGTTTCTCAATCTCGGCACTGTTGACATATGGGGCCAGATAATTCTTTATTATCTGTAGGGGGCTACCCTGTGCATTGTAGGATGTTCAGCTGCTTCTCTGGCTTCTACCCACGAGATGCCAGTAGCACCCCCAAAATTGTGACAGCTAAAAATATCTCCAAGCATTGCCAAATATCCCCTAGTGGGGATGGGTAACAAAATAGCCCCCAGTTGAGAACCACTGGTCAAGACCGTTCCTAAAAGGGAGGGTCTGTCACTCATCCCATTCCTGGGAGAGGAGAGTTGTCCCCTGGCTCAGGCAACCTCTCTCAGCCTCTTCTCCCACCCCCTCAGATCCTGGGGGGCATCTACAAAGGAGCCTGAGACGCCCTGGGGCAACATCTTTCACCCAGGATTTACTCACAGGGAAATGAGACCCTGGTCCCAGCTCCCTGGCAATTGTGAGGGCAAAAGAGAAACGTCTGAATCTCTGAACACCAGCTTTATAGTCCTGACAGGTAGCCCAGCCCCTGTCACCCTCCCTCCTCACCCATAACTCCTTCTGTGCAAGGTCTACTTTTGGCTACTCATTAAAACCATATTTTCCAATAAACTTTTTTTTTTCATTTTTTGGCCACGCCTTGCAGCACGCTGGATCTCAGTTCCCCGACCAGGGATCAAACCCGCGCCCCCTGCATTGGAAGCGCAGAGTCTTAACCACTGGATCACCAGGGAAGTCCCCCAAGAAACTTTAGAAGTGGCTTCAGACAAATTGTATAAAGAACTGAATGCCAGTTGGTCACCTGATGCTTTTAAAGCTACATCCTAGAAATCTGTGATTGATTCTTAATTCATCTGTATTGCTATATTTTCTTTATGTTCTTTGCAGAGGGCTGGGAATATTAAGAAAAAACAAACAATTTTTTAAAGGAGGTGCTTGGCTTTCCAATCTTCTTTGACGCTTGGCCACCTTTCAGATTGTTGGTGAATAGTGCCCTCTGCTGGAATGTCTTGGTTATTGCAGTTGTGAAAAGAAGACATGTTTCCTGAATGTTCTTAAGCCCGCTTCGTGGAGTTGAGTGTCTCCACCTAGGGCACTGGTTCAGGGTAAGTTCACACAGGCTCCTTCTGTCACTCCCCAGTTTGGCACTTGCTTTCCTAGAACAGGTGAAACCAGAGCCCTTCCAGCTCTCCAACCTGCCTGCATGTGGAGGAGTGATGTGGTGGGAAGGACACGTTTAGGGCCCCCAGGCTCCTGGCTTCACCTTCCACCTCTGCACATCCCTAGCTGTGTGGGGCCTTAAACATCTCTAACGCTTGGAGACCTCATTTCTCCATCGACCAAATGATGGTTTCAGATTGTATTTCATAGTGTTCTAGGAACCTCACAGGGACCTCACAGGCCAAAGGGGGTATGAGGGGTTGCCAAGAGGGCAATGACCGGCACCAGAGGAGTTCATTCCCCTTCTGTCTGGTCTCATATGTTAGGTTTTAATATTTTGTGTTCTGCTAAAAAAAAAAAATATATATATATATATATAATATATTATATATATATGCCACACTTTCTTTTTTTAATATTTATTTATTTATTTGGCTGCGCTGGGTCTTAGTTGTGGCACGCGGGATCTTCATTTGTGCATGTGGGACCTAGTTCCCTGACCAGTGATTGAACCCGGGCCCCCTGCATTGGGAGCACGAAGTCTTAGCCACTGGACCACCAAGGAAGTCCCAATATGCCACGTCTTCTTTATCCATTCATCTGTCAACAGACACTTAGGTTGTTTCCATGTCTTGGCTACTGTGTATAATTCAACAACAAACATGGGAGTGCAGATATCTCTTCGAGAGTGACTTCATTTCTTTTGGACATACACCCAGAACAGGGCTTGCTAGATCATATGGTAGTTCTAGTTTTCATTTTTTGAAAAACCTTCATACTGTTTTCCATAGTGGCTGTACTAAGTTACATTTGCACCAACAGTGCATAAGGTTTCCCCTTTCTCCACATCCTCACCAACACGTTATCTTTTGGCTTTTTTTTTTTTTTAACTGTTTTTTGTTTCCACACACACACACTGTATTTTATTTTTACAAGAGTTAAATCAACTGACACCAAGCATTGTAAATGGATGACCACAACAAAAGCAACAATGATTGCAATTACCAAACACGAAACGCACTCATACTATGTCATAATATTGACATTCAGTCCAGGAATCCTCCACGGTAACAGCTCCTTTACTTGCAGTGAAAATTGATTTGTATATTTTTTGCCTCTGAGTCCTTATGGGATTTATTTTATTTTTTTATTATTATTAATTTTTTTAATTCAAACAAAGTCACAAAAATTATAATCATCCTCATCAGTTCACTCAGTCCCATGTAATTAATTTTTTTTTCATCTTGATCTTTTGTTAGCACTTTTATGAGTTCATCAGTTTTCCATTAGAGTTCTGAAAATGCTTATTCAGTTCAGTAGTATGGTCAGTTACCAGAAAACTGTACTTGTCGGAGTCTTTTCCATGAACTCCTTGAAGATGAAACCCTTTTATAGGAACATTTTTGCAAAAGCAGCAGAGTACACTCAGAACTGTCTGTAAATGACAAAACACTTTAAAATGACCACGGTTAAAGATTTGATGAAAGTTCATAGTAATGCAATTGACAAGGACATTTAGTTATTTCTGAGATATACATTTTAAAGTAATAACTAGAATTATGACTTATAACATTATACCAGAACATATAAGATTTTTAGAAATTTCATGTAATGTCTGAAACATTTATATTAACATATTTCCATACAAATAACCCAAAGAAAGTTTAGCATTAGTTGTTTTTTTTGTTTTATTATACTGCAGGTTCTTATAAGTCATCAATTTTATACACCAGTGTATACATGTCAATGCCAATCGCTCAATTCAGCACACCACCATCCCCACCCCACCGCGGTTTTCCTCCGCTTGGTGTCCATACGTTTGTTCTCTACATCTGTGTCTCAACTTCTGCCCTGCAAACCAGTTCATCTGTACCATTTTTCTAGGTTCCACATACATGCGTTAATATACGGTATTTGTTTTTCTCTTTCTGACTTACTTCGCTCTGTATGACAGTCTCTAGGTCCATCCACGTCTCAACAACTGACTCAGTTTCGTTCCGTTTTATGGCTGAGTAATATTCCATTTTATATATATACCACATCTTCTGTATCCATTCATCTGTCGATGGGCGTTTAGGTTGCTTCCACGACCTGGCTATTATAAATAGTGCTGCAATGAACATTGGGGTGCATGTGTCTTTTTGAATTATGGTTTTCTCTGGGTATATGCCCAGTAATGGGATTGCTGGGACAAGCTTTTTCTGCATCGATTGAGATGATCGTATGGTTTTTTTTCTTCAAGTTGTTAATATGGTGTATCACGTTGATTGATGTGCATATATTGAAGGATCCATGCATCCAGGGATAAATCCCACTTGATCATGGTGTATGATCCTTTTAATGTGTTGTTGCATTCTAAGTTGAAAATCTCTTTGGGGCGTATTACATTTAGAAATGATTATAGCTGGAAAAAATTCCTGCAAAATGTAGGGAGAAGTATGATACACTACATACTTTACTCACTATATCATTAATAAGGAGTGCTTTTGTTT
>NW_020173041.1:0-690 GCF_003031525.2 Neophocaena asiaeorientalis asiaeorientalis
CACAGACACAGAGAACAGACTGGTGGTTGCCAAGGGGGAGGTGGTTGGGGGAGGGATGGAGTGGGAGACTGGGGTTAGCAGGTATAAGCTTTTATATATACAACAGATAACAACAAGGTCCTACTGTATAGCACAGAGAACTATGTTCAACATCCTATGGTAAACCATAATGGAAAAGAATATTTTAAAACAAAGAGTGTATATATATGTATGACTGAATCACTTTGCTGTACAGCACTAATAAGCACACACATTGTAAATCAACTCTACTTCAATTAAAAAAAAGTCCTTCTTCGCAATAGAGCAGTAAATCACAAGAAGACCTGGGGTTGGAGCATTTCAGGCACAGAAAACAGCCAGAGAAAATGTCATGAGGTGGGGATAATCTTGGTGTGTTCCAGGGACAACAAGTAGGGCTGACTGATGGAGAGAGTGGTGGGAGTTGAGGTCAGCAATAAAGGCCATTCCAAAGTGACTTTCAGGCCACTGGAACTGGGATGGATTTTATCTGATGGGAAGCCATTGATGGCTTTTGAACAGGGACTAGTTTGTAAGAATTTAATATAAAAAAATACCTAAGCCCTGAACTAAATTGTGATGTTTTTAAATAGTTGGTTTTTTGACTTCCTTACTCCCTTACCCCATTAAAAAAAACAAAACAAAACCCTTGCAAATCTGAAAGTAGTCTAC
>NW_020173041.1:998-111416 GCF_003031525.2 Neophocaena asiaeorientalis asiaeorientalis
CCTCCATTGTCAAGGGAATACAATAGATCGGACCCTGGCCCCAGACTTCTTCTTGGGCTGCTCCCTCTCCCACCTCCAGCAATTCCTCTACTAAGTCCCTTTTAGCCAGACTCCTGGCAGAAGTCACTTAACATCAGTTAGGCAAGCTCTGAATAAAATCTGTGCCCATTGCTCTTGTCCTCATCCTGGAATGGGCCTGCCTCACTTCTCCCTCAAAATCACAATTCTGGGTCCAGGGATGACAGCACAAAGTCGAAAAAAGTGTGGGCTGGAGAAGGACATGGTGCAAAGTCTGGGAGATGAATCCCAAAGACTGTTAAATCCAGCAAAGACAGTAAAGTACCATCCAACCCAGTTCTCCCCACTTCATGGATTTGGAAACTGAGACCCAGAAAAGTGAAGTCATTTTTTTTGTCAGGCTGTAGGGCTAATTTGTGGCTGAATCCAGTGTAGAACCCAGGCCCTCGATGAAAATGCCTGTCCTCTGAGGAGTGCCGTTTGCCTCCAGAGAGCCTGACACCATCCTCCCCACTGAGCCTATAGCATGGATGTATGTCTTTGTCCCTGTCCTTGGAGCTTCTGTGAATATGTCAAAAATTCTCCCTAGAGTCGGGACAAGTCCAGGAAACATATGTAACTGTCAGAGGACCATTAGAGGCTGTGGAGTACGAAGAACTCTTCAACTGGTGGGGAGGTTCCAGGGGCTGCCCCAACTTCAGACTTGAGCCATTCCAGCAGACCAGGAGGAAACCCACAGGAACCAGAATTTGTAAGACCCTTCACAGAAGTGGCTGCCAGCACACAAAGGTCCCCTAGGACTCTGCATAATCCCATGTGAGCTAAGGTAAGCCTGGACCCCATAAACAAGCCCCAGCAATCAGCATGAAGCCTGTCAGCGTTCAGAGGACTTGAATGTAATGGCCCCCACTGTCAGGCAAATTCTGGGCAAAAGCAGTGTGACTGGACCTCCAGTGCAGGAGACACTCAGGGTCCAGTACCTCAGCACCTATTCTAACTATGGCTGCATAACAAGCCACTAAAATTTACTGGCTTGAAATAATAAGCATTTGTTAAATTCTCCTGATTCTGTGGGTCAGCTGAGAGGTTCTTCTGGTCTGGGCTGCCTAGCACGGTCTCATTCACCTGTCTAGTAGGTGGCAGGGTGGTTGATCTAAGGGGCCACAGCTGGGATGGCTCATATCTGTTCCATGGAGTCCAGTAGGCTAGCCTGGGCTCCATCACCTGGCAGACTCAGGGTTACAAAGAGCACCAAGAAAGGGCAAACTCCAAAGAGCAGGGGCTATTGAAGATTCTCTTAGAAAACAAACTTACGTTTACCAAAGGGGGAAGGTGGGGGGAGGGATAAATTAGGAGTTTGGGATTAACAGATACACATGACTATACAGGAAACAGATAATCAACAAGGACCTACTGTATAGCACAGGCAACTCTATTCAGTATTCTGTAATAACCTAAATGGGAAAAGAATCTGAAAAGGAATGGATACATGTATACGTATAACTGAATCACTTTGCTGTACACCTAAAACTAACACATCATTGCTAATCAACTATACTCCAATATAAAATTAAATTTTTTTAAAAAAGATTGTTTGTATCCTACAGCCAAGTCCAGGTTCAAGGGGTGGGAAAATAGACCCAACCTCTTGATGGGAGGAGCAGTAAAGTTAACTTGCAAAGGGCGTACAGGCAGAGACGGGGTTGGAGCATGGAATTTGTAGCCTTTTTTTTTTGCAATCAACCGCTTTGTACAGAGTCCTCCGAGCACAAACCTCCTTCCTCACCCCATGAAAAATACAGTGTTTCTCATCCTTGCTTCTCACGGTCACTTGCTTTGCCTCTTAAGTAACTGGGTCCCACAGAGATGTCACAATATTCCAACATGATAAAGTTCCAGAAGAATAGCTAGTGTTCCACATTAGCCAGCGATTTATCGATTTCATCCACGCACTAGTTGCTTTTATTCTCAGGGTCATTCATGCATACGACAAGTAAACATTTTTTTTAACGTATTTGTTTCTCTGTTAAAGATTTCTTTCATGGGACAGTCTTACTCAGACACCCTGCTTGTGGGTGGTGGCTTTCTGCCCAATAGCAACACTACAAATTATATTTATGAAATCAACATGCTATGAGACAGTAGCAGACTAAATTAGAAATATAATGCTTGGCTGATGGTTTATTGCTTGTACCGTATATTTTTCACACATCATCGTGTGGATGTTTAAAGGTCAGGATTGCATTTACACTTGAATTGTCTAAAATAAGAAAGCCATAACCAGGAAATTCAACAATATATTTTCTTGTGCATGCTCTATTTTCTCTCTGGCCAAGTCCTCAAGAAGTCGGAAAACACACAACCTTGTGTGCATCCTGGGGTATGGGAGTGACATGGGGCCAAGGAAGCTCCAATTTTTAAGTTTATTTATCTATCTATCTATCTATTTACTTTGGCGGTGCCGGGTCTTAGTTGCAGCATGTGGGATCTTCGTTGTGGTACATGGGATCTTTTAATCGCAGCATGTGGACTTCTTAGTTGTGGCATGCGTGCTTCTTAGTTGCGGCACGCATGCAGGATCTAGTTCCCCGGGCAGGGATCGAATCTGGGCCCCCTGCATTGGGAGGCCGGAGTCTTACCTACTGGACCACCAGGAAAGTCGCTGCAATTTTTTTTTTTTAATGTTGCAAGTTGCTAAGAATCATTAGGTTCTCGTTGGTACTGGTGACATTCAACATATTTAAATTTGGAAAGACCTAACGTTAGTATTCCTTCTTGCTGTATGGGTCTAGAATTTTGTGAAAAGCTCAGTCAAATGCAGCCCATTTATTCCAGTCATAAAGAGAACAGAGAAAAACGACTAGGGATCTGTTCCAAATGCTAATCCCTTCTCGTAAGTAGCACTCCAAGGAACATGTGAATTTACTCCTCTATCAAAAGCATCCATGAGATGTATTAGCTGCCCTACGGGTCATCTGTAGGTGCCCCTTTATGTGTGTGCATGGAAATAAGTGTTATCTGTGTAGTCGAATTTTTTTTTCTTCAGATGTAAAGTTACATGAAGTACCAGTCTCTTTCTAAACATGTCCTCTTTCTGGGTTTAGATATGTCATTAATGATATAATACAGGGGTTGCCAAATTTTTCCCATAAAGGGCCAGATAACAAATGGATTTAGGCTTTTCAGGCCATACGGTCTGTCCCAACTAAACTCTGCTGTGGTGGGCATGAAAGCCACCATAGACAACCTGTAAATGCATGGGCATGGCTGTGTCCCAATAAAACTTTATTTACGGACACTGAATTCTTCATGTAATTGTCACATGTCACGAAATACCATTCTTCTAAAAACATTTTTGCAACCATATATAAACAAGTGTCAAAACCCATCTTAGTAAAAGTGGTGGGGGGAGGGATAAATTGGGAGGTTGGGATTAACATACACACACTGCTACATATAAAATAATCAACAAGGACCTCCTGGATAGCACAGGGAACTCTACTCAGTATTTTTTAATAATGTGTGAAGGAAAAGAATCTGAAAAAAATATATGTGTATGTAGAACTGAATCACTTCGCTGTACACCTGAAACTAACACAACATTGTAAATCATCTATAATTCAATTTTTTTAAAGGGGGGAAAAAGAATGTTACAAGAAAAAACTCTCTTAGTAGTCTACAGACTCCTGATCTACTGCATTAATTAATGGAGCAACCATCTGACAAAGGAAGCAAAGAGTCCAGACATGAGTTCTCCAATGCCATTTTAGCATCTCTATTTTCTCTATGAACACATTTCTCTGTGAAAGCATTTTTAAACAACCCTGCTTTTATATATAACCACAATAAAGAATTACTTCTTTGTGCCTGTGTATTTTTTTAACATAAAAGCCATTTGATAGCAAATTAGTCTTCCCTTTATTTGCACATAATTTTGTAAGTTTAGCTCTTTCCTTTTCCTTATTTATTCTTTACAAAGCTTCATATTTCTTTGTCTGAGTGATATGACAATGATCTGTGAATTGGCAACACAAGTAATAAATCACTAAGTTGTGGAACAAAACTCATTCTGATAATGGCAGCTTATTTCTCCATCCAAGAATCAGCAAATTCCATCCTTAAGACCTTCCATTATGTATTGTAGTTCTAGCCCCATACTGTCTTTGATTATAGTATATCATAAAGACCTGTGTTCAATCTGATCCTTTTTGATTTTCCAATTTAGATCTCAAGAAGCGAATAAAATCAATGCCAGCATTTTGACAGTGGTAGTAGTTCAGACTTTGTTCAGCATTTTTTCTTATAACTTATGTTCCTCTATATTCTCATGATACATAGAGAATGTTTCGCAGTGTTTGCATTTATCTCATTGCATTGAATGTTTCTGTCTGATACAGAGGAGGCTGGATGCCTCCATGTCCAGATAAAACTGCTCCACAGTTCATCTCATTCTGGATGGATTAAGCAGGTCTAATGAATCTTTTCATGTTACTTTGCCATCTGACGCCTTATGACGTTTTTTGGTAAAAATATTACGCTGGATTTATTTAGTAGAAGCTTTAACGTTGTAAGTGGCTCTTTGAATACTAAACCTATTCGATTTGCTTTTCCCATAGTCAAGATGACATGACATCAATCTATTCTGAGTGGGTGAATGTTCCCCTTGAGGCACTTCCACTCAGGTATTATTTACATCCTCCTTCGTTCCCGTGTTACCACCACAAAAAAAAAGTGCATGCATCTATATTTTTCAACATAGGTCTTCTCCTTCTTCAGCTTAACCATGAATTCAATTCAGTGGCTTTGGGGGACTCACTGGCCACTGAGTTTGGTGCCAGATACTGTGAAAGGTACAAATATGAGTGGGACATGCCCAGTCTCAAGGCACTTACACTTGTCCTGAGGAAGAAGAGCTCAAACACCAACAGCTACTAAAGGGAATAGAATATGTGGACTGGGTTTTAGATGGAGGGTCTTAGGTGATGGAGAGATTACTTACTGCAGGTCTCATAACCTCTATTTTAAGTTTCTTTTGCCATGCCTATTAAAGTACTGCCACTATTGTCCTCTCCCGTCTGATGAGATGAGGTAGCCTCTTTCTGCTTTGAGGTCAAACTATGAAACTTTAAACTATGAAGTTAAAAATGCTTATTCCCTACACCTACCAAATGTATTCAGTATTCTTGTACGGAGAAAAAAAGCTAAAAAAAGATGCTGAGACATGACCAATTTTCTGTTTTGACTTTATCAACTCATGCAGTCAAAAATGTGCTGATTAATTATGAAAAAAGTAAAACCACTGAATTGAAGAACTAGTGGGGCTGATTTTTGGAATGTAAATTGAATTGACTGTTTGGCTGAACTGACTACTCAGTTCAGACTGGTCGAGCTGAAACCTAGTTAGGTTCAGCCTGGGCAGAGGCAGGGGCAGGTTAAAGCTGTGCCTAGGAAAGCAGAGGTGCAGTTATTAAGGATCAGTGGTGAGAGGAGGTGATGGGGTTCAGAACTAAGAAAGCAATCAAGATTTGGCAGATCTGAGACGTGATCAGGGCAAGCAGTGGCCCCCAAAACACCGATAGAAACATCAACCAAAAATCTAAACCAGGGACCCCAAAGGAAGACATTCTAAGAGACTGAAGAAAAAGAGTAATTTAGCAGAGAATCAAATCAAAGGTGAGAAAAGACCCTGATCAAAAGAATCAAAGGCTTATAAAAAGGAATGAAGTACTGATATATGCTACAACATGGATGACCGTCAAAAATATTAAGTGAAAGAAGCCAACCACAAAAGACTTCAACTGTACGATTCCATTCATGTGAAATGTCCAGAACAGGGAAATCTACAGAGACAGAAGGTACATTAGTGGTAGCCTAGGCTGAAGAGAACGGGGAGTAGGGAGTGACAGCTCATGGGTATGGAATTTCTTTTTGGGATAATGAATATGTTCCAAGATTGATTTTGGTGATGGTTATACAACTCTGTGAATATTCTAAAAGCCATTGGATTGTATACTTTAAATTGTAAATTGCATGGTTTGTGAATTATATCTCATTTAATTATATCTTATTTAAAAAGTTAAAAAAAAAAAAGGGCTTCCCTGGTGGCGCAGTGGTTGAGAGTCCACCTGCCGATGCAGGGGACGCGGGTTCGGAAGATCCCACATGCCGCGGAGCGGCTTGGCCCGTGAGCCATGGCTGCTGAGCCTGCGCATCCGGAGCCTGTGCTCCGCAATGGGAGAGGCCACAACAGTGAGAGGCCCACGTACGGCAAAAAAAAAAAAGAAAGTTAAAAAAAAAAAGAATCAAAGGCTTGTCTTCACCTAGGACTTTTTACTCTCTTCCTGCGAAACCCTGGACCAAACCCCCGGGCTGTTCAAAAGGGCTCACAATTATGGACACTGGACTCCAGTAAAGAGAAAATTAAGAGGACTGTAGTTCCCTGAAGCAGAAGCTGAAGCAAACATTCTTTTATATCGCTTCTGTGAGACTTTTACCGAAAGACTTTTATTTTTTAAAGACAGACATCATCGTTAAATTAGCACTTAATTTAGCAAACTATGAGCTTTAACTATTTGGGTTAAAATTCAGCAAAGGTTGGATCCTGATACTCCTGAGAATGTACGTGAGAATACAGTATAAATCAAGAGCTTCAAGCTTTTAGTTCTCACTCTACAAGTACTTAAATGGCCAATTCGGAACTTGAAATAGGTACATATTTTCTTCTCCATTTCCAAGCTGGCACTGTTTCTCTTCCTTGTGAAGGACTTTATGTGAGAGTTCTCTGATGAAAGGTATTGCTCTGATAAGTGCAGGTGCTACTGGAACACAGCCCGTCACCACCAGCTCAGACATGAAGAGTTGTATCTACAGATCACAGTGAAATTGAAAAGAGCAGGAGTTGGCCCCATGGAGGGATCTAATGGACCGGCAGCTGTCAGTTCATTGTTTAAACGCTTGCTGTTCCTCAATGGTGAATTTTTTCCCCTAGAAGCTAGTTCAAACCAACATATGACCCTTTTGTATAATCTATATAGACTGCAGTGCACTTGAAACCGAAAATACAAAAGCTTCCTTTGAGTGTTAAAACGAAACAACTTCTGACTTGCTCTGAAAATGCACATTGTGGAGATTCTTATCTGGATGGGCCTCTGATTTCCAGCCAAGTTTGGAGGAGGATGGTCTAATAATAAACCAGCAAAGCAGTCTGAGTAGTAAATTCACATAAGAGCTTTTCAGAAAATGTGGAGATAAAATCCAAAAGAGAAACTCTCAAAACAATCCCCAAACTAATAAATTTCACTCCTCCACCTCCCCTATGATGAAAATGAAAGCACAAAAGAACAAGCTTCCTTGTATTAGTAAGAGTAGGTTATTTTCTTTCTTTGTTTAAAAAAAAAGCACTTTTTAGCTGCTTCTGATTTAAAACTACATACTGATAGGAGAACATTGGAAAATACCCATAACCCCACCATTCTAAAATAACCATCTCTTTTCTGTAGATATCTACACTGGGTTTTTTTATATGAAAGTTTTATCACACTGTGTGTACAATTTTATAAGAGTAAGTTATTCTTGAAAAGGTAGTGAAGGTCAGTTGAACCTTCGACAAACGTCAACTGTGAAGGTTAGTCGATGACAACAGTTCTCACTTCTCTGATATACTTTCTTCCATGGCTTCTGCCAAATGTAATACATCTTGCAGGATCAAAAGAGACAGTAACACTTTAACAAAGGAAGAGAAAAATCAGTCGAGTTAATGGCACAGAGATTTGGAGCAGAATCAAATCCTGGTCTTAGCCTTTTGACAGTTCCCCCATGTTAGTCAGCAAAAAAAATTGTGAGTTTCTCAATTCATCCTATTTTACCCCAAATCAATCTAACTTCCCCTTATGTGGGCCCCCAAATGATCATGAATGCAACTAGAAGACGTGCTCTAGATGCAGCTGGCTGAATCCAAATAAAGTGTCTATGGCATGTGAGTATGTGCGTATTTGAGTGCGAGTGTGGACACGTGTATTTATGTGTGCATGCACACCTGTGTGCACACACTCATTTGTAATGAACACCCCTAAACAAAAGCATTTTAGTTTCCCGAAGGGCAACACTAAATAATCATGAACTAATTGTGATAAAAACTACCATTTACTAAGTACTAACTAAGCTCTGTGCTAGTGATGATGCTTGCCTTATCTATAGGCAAATCAATCGATGTGATACACCACGTTGACAGAAAGGAAAAAACCACATGATCATCTCAATAGATGCAGAAAAGGCATTTCACAAAATTCAGCGTCCATTCATGATAAAACTCTCATCAAAGCGGGTAGAGAGGAAACATATCTCAACATAAAGGCCATTTATGACAAACCCACAGCCAACATAATATTCAATGGTGAAAAGCTAAAAACCTTCCAGCTAAATTCAGGAACAAGAAAAGGATGCCCACTCTTACGACTTCTAATCAACATAGTATTGGAAGTCCTAGCCACAGCCCTCAGACCGCAAAAAAAAAGAAATAAAAGGTATCCAAAGTGGAAGGGAAGAGGTAAAACTGTCACTGTGTGTAGGTGACATGATATTCTATACAGAGAACCCTAGTCTCCACACAAAAATTATTAGAAATAAAAAACAAACAACCCAATCAAAAAATGGACAGACGACCCAAGTAGACGTTTCTCAAAGAAGACATACAGATGGCTAAAAAGCACATGAAAAGTTGCTCAACGTCGCTAATTATCAGAGAAACACAAACCAAAACTGCAATGAGGTATTATCTCACACGGTTCAGAATGGCCATCATCAAAATGTCTACAAGTAATAAATGCTGAAGAGGGTGTGGAGAAAAGGGAACCCTCCTACACTGTCGGTGGGAATGTAAGTTGGTACAACCACTACGGAAAACAGTATGGAGTTTCCTTAAAAAACTAAAAATAGAACTGCCATATGACCCAGCAATCTCACTCCTGGACATACACCTGGAGAAAACCATAATTCAAAAAGACACATGCACTCCAATGTTCATTGCAGCACTGTTTACAATAGCCAAGACATGGGAGCAACCTAAATGTTCATCGACAGATGAATGGATAAAGAAAATGTGGTAATATATAGAATGGAATATTACTCGGCCACAAAAAAAGAATGAAATAATGCCATTTGCAGCAAGAGGGACAGATCTAGAGATTATCATACTAAGTGAAGTAAGTCAGACAGAGAAAGACAAGTATCACATGATATCACTTATATGTAGAATCTTAAAAAATATGATACAAATGAACTTACAAAACAGAAACAGACTCACAGGCTTCAAAAACAAACTTATGGTTACCAAAGGGGAAAGGGGGTGAGTGGGAGGGATAAATTAGGAAGTTGGGATTAACATATATACACTACTATGTATAAAATAGATAATCGGGCTTCCCTGGTGGCGCAGTGGTTGAGAGTCCGCCTGCTGACGCAGGGGACACGGGTTTGTGCCCCGGTCCGGGAAGAACATGGGAAAATAATCTGAGAAAGAATAGATATATGTATAACTAAATCACTTTCCTGTACACCTTAAACTAACACAACATTGTAAATCAACTATACTCCAATATAAAATTAAAAAAAGTTTAATTAATAAAAGCTATTAGAACTAATGAATTCATAAAGGTAGCAGGATGCAATAGATTCCTGTATATTAATCTTGTATTTCTATACACTAATAATGAACTATCAGAAAAAGTAAAAAGAAAAAAATCCCACTCAAAATTGCATCAAAAATAAAATACCTAAGAGTGAACTTCAACACAGAGGTGAAAGACCTATATACTGAAAACTATAAAAGAATGATAAAGGAAACTGAAGATGATTCAAAGAAATGGAGAGATATACCATGCTCTTGGATTGGAAGAATTAATATTGTTAAAATGGCCATTTTATCCAAAGCAATCTACAGATTTAATGCAATCTTTATAAAAATATCCATGACATTTTTCACAGAACTAGAACAAATAATAATACAATTTATATGGAACCACAAAAGACCTAGAATTGCCAAACAATCCTGAGAAAAAAAGAACAAAGCTGGAGGTATAACCCTTCCAGACTTCAGACTATACTACAAAGCTACAGTAATCAAAATAGTGTGGTACTGGCACAAAAACAGACACAAAAATCAATGGAACAGAATAGAGAGCCCAGAAATAAACTCACACACGTATGGTCAATTAATCTACAACAAAGGAGGCAAGAATATACAATGGAGAAAAGCAAGTCTCTTCAACAAGTAGTGTCGGGAAATCTGGAGAGCTACATGTAAATCAATAAAATTAGGACATTCCCTCACACCTTATACAAAACTAAACTTGAAATGGTTTAAAGACCTAAATGTAAGATATGACACCATAAAATTCCTAGAAGAGAACATAGGAGAAACACTGTTTGACATAAACTGTAGCACTATTTTCTTAGATCAGTCTCCCAAGGCAAAAGAAATAAAAGCAAAAATAAATAAATGGGACCTCATCAAACTTAAAAGCTTTAGCTGCATAGCACAGGGAGATCAGTGACCACCTAGAGGGGTGGAATAGGGAGGGTGGGAGGGAGATGCAAGAGGGAGAAGATATGGGGATATACATATATGTATAGCTAATTCACTTTGTTATAAAGCAGAAACTAACACACCATTGTAAAGCAATTATACGCCAATAAAGATGTTAAAAAAATAAACTAAGTACATGAAAAGATACTCAACATCACTAAGCACAGAAATGCAAATCCAAACTACAATGAGGTATCACCTCACACTGGTCAGAATGGCTATCATCAAAAATCTACAAATAATAAATGTTGGAGAGGATGTAAAGAAAAGGGAACCCTCCTACACTGTTGGTGGGAATGTAAATTGGTGCAGCCACTATGGAAAACAGTATGGAGGTTCCTTAAAAAACTAAAAATAGAATTACCATATGATCCAGCAATTCCACTCCTAGGTATATATGTGGAAAAAAATGAAAACTCTAATTCGAAAAGATACATGCAAACCAATGTTCACAGCAACACTATTTACAGGGACTTCCCTGGTGGTCCAGTGGTTAAGACTCTGTGCTTCCACTGCAGGGGGTGTGGGTTCAATCCCTGGTCAGGGAACTAAGATCCCACAGGCTGCGAGGCAATGCCAAAAAATAAAAATTAAAAAAAGAAAGAAACCAGCTTAACTCAACTTCTTAAAGATACAAATTAGTTTGATATTTTTGTGTTATATTTTCAGTATATTTATGATCTAAGTTCTGTACTTACCCCATGCAAGGACACGATACAACGTGGTTTTCAATGGTAGACAAGATCTAAAAAGCAAAAGAAAAGTTAGAACCTTGGAAGGACAAAGGTTTTACATATTTTTATGACATATCCCATAATTTAACAATTATCATTGACTTAGGCAAGGATCTTAGTATTACAAATCTGCAAAAAGTTTTCTCTGACTAGCTTACAAATCTGTTAGAACATTTTGGATTTTATTTTCCTTCAAAAAATTTCACACACAGGAAATTCATGGATCTTTAATCTCTTTCATAAAACGATAATTTGAATTCAACTACACTTTACAAGATTAATTGTTAGAACTGGGTGCTGAGAAAAGATTGAAGACTAATTCTGAAAATACAGCATTGCTTAGTTCTTTGTGGATAACAGTTAAAAATAAATATCCTGAGCTTGCTGAAATTGCCTTAAAATAACTTGTTCTACTTTCCTCACCACCCATATGTAAGATTGACCTCTCTACCATGAGTGCTATTAAAACAAAACATAAACATTTTAGATATGCATTATGCCCTATGAGGAGTGGTCTCTAGTTAATAAGCAAGAAGCAAGCTCATTTGTAACATTAGAAATTCAAATACTGATACGTACAATGTTCATTTAAAAATGTGCATAGGCATTTAATATGAGGAATTACTACTTCACTCACCTTGTGTTTAGCTGTGATTGTGGAATAACAGAAAGTTAGGTGTAATAGTAATTATATTAATCACCTACATGCATACCCTTTCATAAACATGTCTGGTTTCTGTAATTCTTTTGCTTTTTATGTTATACTTGCTTTGATTATATTTATTGAAATATAATTGATGTCTCTTGAATCTAATAAAACAGGCTTGGATTTTATGTCTTTTTTATTTTAGTTTTATAGGATTTTACTGTTTTTTGGGTTTTTTGTTTTGTTTTGTTTTGTTTTGTTTTGTTTTGTTTGCGGTACGCAGGCCTCTCACTGTTGTGGCCTCTCCCGTCGCGGAGCACAGGCTCCGGACGCGCAAGCTCAGCGGCCATGGCATGTGGAATCTTCCCAGACCGGGGCACGAACCCGTGTCTCCTGCATCGGCAGGCAGACTCTCAACCACTGCGCCGCCAGGGAAGCCCAGATTTTATTGTATTTTTACAAAAGTATCGATATGCTATGAGCTGGAAGTTTTTAACGTCTAATAATTTACCACAGATAGCTTGAGAAGCACTGCCCTAATAGCTTCCACTTAGGAACCATGTTGGCCAACCAGGGAATCTGCATCCATCTCAGTCTTTTAGATTTGGCCTGGTCCAACTCACTCAACTGAATCCTAGAAGGTTTGGATCAAAGGATTTAGCACAAATTGTTCCCTGGCATCCATGCACTCAATCCTGTTTATATAGACTCAATTGCCTGACCCTCTTTAACCCCCATGTCCCATCCCAGGACCCCAAACCAAAAAGGAAGCATGACAGAGTCATTCAGGCTATTGAGAAATGCTGACGGAAATATCTTTCCTTGTTTTCCTTTAAGAACATAGATGGAATGCACTGGGCTGAGGCAGAGGAGGTAAGTTGAAAATCAAGTTGACAAGGAGAAAAATGTTAAGAATAGAGCAGAAACTAATTATTAGAGAAATGCAAATCAAAACTACAAAGACATATCACCTCACACCAGTCAGAATAACCATCATGAAAAAATCTACAAACAATAAATGCTGGAGAGGGTGTGGCGAAAAGGGAACCCTCCTACACTGTTGGTGGGAATGTGAATTGGTACAGCCACTACGGAGAACAGTATGGAGGTTCCTTAAAAAACTAAAAGTAGAGCTATCATATGATCCAGCAATCCCACTCCTGGGCATGTACCCAGAGAAAACCATAATGAAAAGAGTCATGTACCACAATGTTCACTGCAGCTCTATTTACAATAACCAGGACATGAAAGCAACCTAAGTGTCCATCAACAGATGAATGGATAAAGAAGATGTGGCACATATATACAATGGAATATTACTCAGCCATTAAAAAGAATGAAATAATGCCATTTGTGGCAACATGGATGGACCTAGAGATTATCATACTAAGTGAAGTAAGACACAGAAAGACAAATATCATATGATATTTCTTATATACGGAATCTAAAAAGAAATGATACAAGTGACCTTATTTACAAAACAGAAACAGACTCACAGACTTAGAGAACGAACTTATGGTTACCAGGGAAGAAGGGTAACAGGTAAGGATAGATTGGGAGTTTGGGATTGACATGTACACACTGCTGTATTTTGCCTGGGTTCTGCTCATCTTTCATAACCCAGCATAGACCTGGGGTTCTCAGCTTGGGCTTCATCTTGCAATCACCTGAGGAGCTTTAAAAAAGCTTTGCTATCTGGGTGCCACGCCCAGGGAGTCTGATTTTCATGGATCTAGCATGTGTCCAATTATATCATAATTACTCAGCTTTTAAAAATCCTACATAATTCTAGTGTTCACCCAAAGCGAAGACTGGTGGCCTTGACAGTATCACAGCTGAGTTAGGGGCCACTTTTCTGTGAGCCTACAGCGCCTTATCTTTATTCAGTCATTCATTCATTTTTTTAAAATTACCTGTTATCAAATTTAACTTCATGGTACTGTTATTGCCTGTTGCCCACTGTAGGTGTTAAACCATTGAAGGCAGGGACATTCCAGTTCATGTCTGCTCATTCACTCCTTCACTAACTCAGCAAGTACTTATTGAGTATCTACTATGAGTCCGGCTCTGCGCTAGTAGGTGGGAACACAACAGTGAACAAGGGGCCACATACAGAGTTTACTGAAGGAAATAGAATACGAAGACAATGTATGTGTTCTTGTTTTCTACTGCCATATAACAAACAACCCAAACTTAGCGGACTGCAGTGTGTCTCAGCCTGCAAGTTCAAGCTCTTTCCAGAGCTGTGCCAACAGCTGCCTCTTGGGCACCCCTCACCTAGGAGTGCACAGAGCAATGATGCACTCATCATTGCATCAGGAGGATGCATCTGGAAAAAGGTCTGGAAGAGGGGTAAGAACCCTTTAGCCAAGGGATTCTTGTATCCCAGATATCTTGAGCAGGACTGGCTACATCACGTGCGTGGCCCAGTGCAAAATGAAAAGGCACACAAAGCAGGAAAAAAGTGCTAAGGGTCCTCAAATATAAAGCTTGCTCCTTTCTTCCATGGTCTCCCGCAACTTGCCATGGTGTTGTTTATTTGCTATTTAGTACCATTCTAAGAAAAATTAAAATTTTAAATTATTAGCATGACTTTTACCATTCATCTCTATATTGTGCAATGCCAGTTTGAGACGCAAATATAAGAGCTTTTAACTCACATGAAGAATCATCAAAATTATATAATTCCTACTTTATAACCAGTATGTACATTTGTATCTCATTCTTACCAGAACAATGGAAAGCCTGTGCAAAAATAGCCATTTCTATTTCACTTCTTGATATATGCACATTCTACCAGTACTCTCTACCTTCAGGTAGAACTGAAAGGAATAGGAATTATGAGTTTTTCCCTCTCTTTCTATGTCTTCATTTTCAGCAAAAGTAGTTCATTAATACAGGAAAGTCAATGAGCAAGAAAGGATATGATAGGGTTCTTTGGTCGTTTGTGCTTTCTTAGAATTGCCCTCTTTCTGCATTTGAAGCACGTTCTAGTTCAAATAGGAAGCCTGGCTTCTCCAGGTTGTTTGTGCCCTCACTTCCTTAGTCACAGATGTAACACATTCACCCAGTACTTGCTTTGAGTCTCACCGTACTCCCACACGTGCAGGCCCACCAGAATCCTGCACTCACAGGGCATTGCAAACGCTATTTGCTAAAGCGGTGGCAATGAGCAGCAGAGATGGATGATACAGGAGATACAGTGTATCTCCTCTGCTCACGTGCATGTCCACTGTCCCATTCGACTTCATCCACAAAACACAAGCTCTAAAATAAAATTATTAAGAATTTCAAGACAGTAACAGCAGAGCATTAAATCAAGGGTGGGCCTTTTCTATTATTTTTTAAAATTTATTCAAGTATAGTTGATTTACAATGTTGTGTTAATTTCTGCTGTACAAAGTGATTCAGTTATACATCCATATACACACACACACACACATATATATACTCATTCTTTTTCATATTCTTTTCCATTATGGTTTATCACAGGATATTGAATATAGTTCCCTGTGTAGGGTGGACCTTTCTGAGCACAGGGCCCTGTATGACTGCACAGGTGGCGTATGCCCATGAAACTGGCCCTGACCCAGAGTTTGGTCTAGAAGGGTGGGGGAAAAGGCTCTCAACGCACATAAGCTCTCAGCGGATTGAGCTTCTCGGCGGGCGTATTTCCTTGGTCCCATGGACTCCGCACCTCCTGGTGAGGGCTGTGACCAAAAGAAGACCTAAGTGGGACCCTCCCTTGGGCAGGTTCCAGGGCAGGAACCCTGTTCCTTGTGCCAGATCTAAAGGTAAAATAGATGGTGACTTCTACTCCAAAAGGAAAGATGGTGAGAGTGACAGGTTTGGGGCTAAGAGTTACTGTGTCCTCAACCAAACATACTGTCCGGACTTAATACATATTCATGAATAAATGAATGCACATTGGGAATGCAGGCCTACACTCAAAGACAACTCTCCCTCCTGTTAATTAAAACGTGACTTTACATGGGCCCTAACTGTGTACCGTTCATTGTGTGCTATCACACCACACAAAGAACCACCAAAGCACCATCTTTTGTCTTCCTCTTTACATATATAATTTTTTTAATTACCCGAACCAACAAAATACTGAGCTCTATGCTTTCTTGCCTCAATTATGTTTTTCATCATTATGTTCCCTCTTCAACCTTGAGATTTACTTTTCTTCAATTGCATTCCCCACATCTGGGTTACAAACCATTCTGTTGATACAGTAAATGCGTATGATAAGGAAATGAGCATTTTAACTCTCTAAAACTCAGGCAATATTTGAACAAACAAATCACAAGGCCGTTCAAAAATCACTTTTTTTCATTGAGTAGATTCATACAGAACTAGTAAGGAGTTAACACTAAGGAAGAAAATGTTGCTCGCCTGTATTTCTTTTCTTGATGAACTGGGCTGAAGTATTTGAATCCCACTGTATGCATTTTTTCAGTTTGGTTAGGACAAAGAATCTGCCAAAAATGTCCCACCACCAAATAAAACTATTCACAATTTGCTGAAAGAAAATAACCCACTAACGAACTTTGAACTTTAACAAGAGTGAGACTTACCATTGCCACCTGCCCTGTTCACTTTCACAGGTCTAATAGGTTGAATAAATATTGCCTCTAGTTTCTCTTTCTGTTTTGATTATCCTGTTTTAACCAGGTACCTTGTACTTGGTATCGAAAATCTCAATGGATGCCTGAGAGTACCTAACCTTTATGAAGAAAAAATAATATTATTTCCTACTCTACTTTGAAGGCTTCAGAAACTCTCACTTTACTTTCATGACTGAATTCTCTCAACCCCGGGCTTTTTTCTTCAAAAAGGTGGGTCTTGGTTCATAGACCTAACTCTTGTCTAGTTCACATATATAATTCCCATCGCCTTCAACAATTCGAAGGCAGTCTAATCAACAGAGATAATCCTGGATTTTTAAAAAGCTATGCTAATTGCTCTAATTCCTTTTATTCACTAAATCCTTTGTTTCACCCTTCCTTGAAAGAGAATGGTAATTTTTCTTTCAGAATCAATAAACTCTCCCAGAGTCATTGAAGATTCCAGAAAAGGCTGTCAGGTAAAATTTTTATTTTATCTTAACTTCTTTCCATATTCATTGATCCCACTAGCTCAAAGACACAAAAACAAGACTGGATCTGAAAAATAAAATAAAATACTGCCACCAGAGCACGAAGTAATTAGTTCGCCACCTCTAGCGCAAGTGGTTGGCCTGTTTTTGATGCATAGGAAGCTCTCAGTCATGATTTGCTGATTCTTTGATTGATGTTTAAAAAACAAGTGCCTGAGAGGAAATCTGAAAAATTCCTATGATTGTATCCCTTCCAACTGTAGGAAATACATGATTTTCTATAAGTCACTTTCAAAATATGTTGTGTCATTCTCAGGTTTCAGAGAAAGGCAATTTGGACCAGTTCTCCAGCAATTTGGGAGGAAATGTGACCAATGACAAAGTAGTTCAACAGCAAATAACATTCACAAACGTTGAGGGAGAAGTAGCTACGGGCCAGCCACCTCACAAGGCGCCGACATATAAGGACACATATGATCGAGTCCTTGACTTCTAAGAGTTTACAGTGAAGTGGAAGAAATAGTAGTATAAACAGTCGTCATGAGACGTGCAGAGTTATAATCCAAGTATGTGCCTCTCTATGCCTCAGTTTCCTCCTCTGTAATAGTGATAACCAAAGTACCTATTTCATAGGGTCACTGTGAAGACTAAACAAGTAACTGAGAAGTGTCTGGAACATAGCACTCAATAACTATTATTCATTATTAATATTATCAGGCTATACATAAAAGAGAGCCTGAGACTTGACCTACAAAAGAAGACAGAGGACCACCTATAGGGGTGGGATAGGGAGGGTGGGAGGGAGACAAAAGCAATTATACTCCAATAAAGATGTTTAAAAAAATCAAAAAGAGACAAGAAAATACACCATAGACAAAAGCAACGATATAAAAACATATCTAGAAAGAAGCCATACAAATATGTATATAATAAAAAAAAAGTAGACAGAGAAATACAGGCTTCATGTTATAGGCATGTTTGGTGAATGCCAAGTTAACTCTGTGGCTGGAGAACAGATTAACAGAATGGAAATGTGAGAACAGCACACACTGCTCTGGACTATGACATACATGAATCTTAGTTCTGCTACTCACTCACTAGCTGGGTACCCAGGCAAGTTAACCTGGCATGAAAACAGTAGGTGCTCAATATATGGGAACCAGTAACACTAGGAGCATATGGGAGAAGATGCCTTGAGATTGGCACTGAAAGTCTGGCTCAGTTTAGATTGTGGAGGGCATATACGTTTCATGTGTTACTCAACTATCGCTGCAGTAATGCTGTGTAACGAACAACCCCAAAAATGTTAGTAGCTTATGACAACAAGCATATTTTCGAACTCACAGGTGGGTCAGCTGAGGTTTGGCTTATTTGGGTTCAATTTTGCTGGGCCTGCTTGGGTTAAGCTGGGCTTGGCACCAGGCTACAAACCAGTTCTGCTTCACACGTGTTATTCTGGGACCTATAGCCACCTATACAGAGCATACACTTCTGGGCATGCATTTCTCTTGACAATAGCTGAAGCCAGAGAGGGGGACCCAAACCATATAAGCACATTTAAAGTCTGCTCACATCACATCAGTCAAGATTCCATTGACCCATGCAAGTCAATGGGAGAGTATACTGAGTTCACATTATGGCAAGAATTGCAAAGTCACACGGCAAAGGCTGCGGATGTATAATTCTATTATAGGGAGAGTGAAGAATTAGAAACAATAATGTGTATAACTGAATCTTTTTGCTGTACAGCAGAAATTAACACAACACCGTAAATCAACTATACTTCAATAAAATATATTTTAAAAAAAGAATTAGGAGCAACAATCCAATCGACATGCTTAGGAGTCTTCATTCATTCTCTAGACTAAAAGATCCACGAAAGATATGTTAAGGAAATGAAATGATTAGATCCAAATTTTGGAATGTTCATCCTGGTGGTTATATGGAAGGTGAATGGGGTGAGGAAGGACTGGAGGCACTGGGACAAGTGCTTCTAATTCACGGACTGGACCATGACCATGGACCATGGTTTGGATATGGGATCACATGAAGATGATAAATGTGAAAAAAAAATTGATGAGTTAGGATTAGCAAGACTTGATTGCTAACCAGATATGGCATGAGTGGCAGGGGGCAGGGTTGGTGAGAAAAAAAGGTAGAGGTGATTCAGAAGTTCCTCAGTTAGACAACTAGAAGGATGGTGATGTAATCCTGAAATAGGGAGGGTTAGAAAGAGCACTTTTTTGAGCAAGAGTACGTAGGAAGAGAGTGAATCCAATTTTGAACGGTGTGGTAGCTTTGTAATATATCAATTTACCTAGATTAATCTCTATTTCCCAGAATTCCTTTCTCTGAATGTTTCTGGTTAGGGTTGGTCACCAGAGAAATTTTGTGTGAGATTCATAAGGTGATGTTGTTTTCTTATACTTGGAAGGTCAGTGCAGGGGCCCCAGGCGATGCTGCGGTTCACGCACATCGTCACTTATGTGTTGGCTCGCTGGTTGGGATGGGGTAGCAGCTGGGCCTGCAGGTGCTCCACCTTCCACCTTATCCACCTTCTGCTTTTCTGACTCCTGGACCTGGTGTATGATTAACTTCATAGCAAAGGATGCCAGCTTCTCCTGTAGGACACCCACATCAAAAGAGTTGTAGGGATAGGCCATGAGAGACTGACACGGGCTCTAGTCCTTTCTCATGGGTTCCTGTTGGTCCTTTGATCCATCCCATTTTACAGCTATCTTCCCTTCCCAACTGCCTACCCTGCTGACTTCAAGCTTCAGAATCCAGTGTACAGACCACAGCCTCACAGAAACCATTTACCAACTTCAATAAGTGTAACGTATCAATTCCCTGTAAGAAATCATATATATGTGCTTTCCTAGTGGTTCTATGTCTCTGATGAAACCCTGACTGATACAAATAGGTTGAGTCTGAGATGCCAGTGGTAAATCTGCACAGAAATAAGAAATATGGTCCACACTTAGAAAAGTAAGCAAAAATGTAGATTTGATTATATACTTGGCTAGGAAGTGGGAGTTGATGATACAGGAATAAATGCATTTCATTAGAGACTGTTTAAAGTAAAAAGGGAGAATTCCTGAAGACAGAATGATGGGGAATTCCAATATTCAAGGATCTGGAAGAGAGAGAAGAAGAATCAGGAAAAGGCAAGCAACAATCAAAGAGATAAGGAGGAAATCAGAAACAAAGGATGGGCTGGAAGCCACAAGATGGAGCATGTGAGAAGAACGGGATATCCCCTGGGTGTCCCAGCCCTGCACAAAAGTCAAAGATAATGAGAAGAAGATGATAAAGGGCTGCTGACTTCTAGAATTAGAAGGGCTACAGTAGGTAGAAATAGCTTTGAGGTAGAATCTGCTCTCAAAGCCTTGGTAGGAGGTCAAGGAATAGATAAGGCATCTGTTTTTCAGGGTTGGGAGGCATGGTGATAATGTCAAGAGAAGACAGCAATTTGAACCTATTTATATTCAGAGGGGAGGGAGCAGACTGGAGATCAGGACTCCAGAGAGAATGAGGATAATGGATGTGATGGGTGCTGTGACACAGGATATGAAGAAGCGCCTGTGTAGAGAAGTTAGCCTTGACTGAAGCCATCAGAGACAGTGTCTCCTCCAAGGAGACACTGGAAGGAAGTGGAAGGAAGGAGGGAAGGGTAAGGTTGACAGTGTACGGGAATTACTTGATAAGTATTAACTCCTTAGTAAACTAGGAACCATATCATTATAGCTGTAAGGGATTTTTTTCTAATCCGCATAAAAGCACGATATTCATACTTGACTGTCAGCCTGTGGGACTGCATCCACCCAGAGGGGGCACCTTTTCTAATCTGCACAAAGACGCTATACAGGCCAGCACTGGTGCTGCCTTAACTCTAGCTTCAAAGGAAACTGGAAAGCATATTTCTGGCTTATACTTTAGGGAGATTGGAGCATAGAAAGGGTGTTCCAAAGATTCTGGGAAGCTAAGAAAGCAAAACAAATATTCTCTATGACTACCTAGTAAGCTAAAAAGAAGGAAGATTTGAAGAGAACAGTAAATGTCTGAAGTAGCCATTAGGAAGAGAAATAGAAATTAAGTAAAATGATTTCTCGGCAATATGAGCACCCAAATAAGATTGAAGCTCAAAAATTTATAATTCATTTGTTCACGTAATTATTCAGCAAATAGTTATTAAATGCCATGTGCCAGGTACTATTCTAGCCACTGGGAACCCACTGTGGAGATGGTGATGATGATAAATGTTTAGGAAAACAATGTAGTCAGCTTACGGGATTGAAAGAGGTAGAAACAAATAACGCAAGCTTAGGTGGGATTTTCAGGGAATGCCACTCAAAGGAAGTAACATTTGAACAGAGCCCTGATAATAGTGATGGAGAAAGCTATATAAAGTTTGCCCCCAAAAGATGTTTCAGGCATAGGTAGCAGCAAGGCCAAAGTCTCTGAAGGAGAAATGAGTTTGGTGTATTTGAAGAACACCAAACTGGTCACTGTGACTGTAGCAGTAGGCTTGGCCAGGGGAGGGAGAACTGGTAGGAGATGAGGTCATAAGGTAGGTGGGCGTGGATTATGTAGGGTCTTGTAGGCCATGGTAAGGAGATTACATTTTAAGTGGGAGGAAATCTGTTGTAGAATTTTGAGCAGGAGAGTGACATGATTTGATGGCACTGATGGCTGGATAGAGCATCAACTATAGGTGGGCAGTAGTGGAAGCAGAGAGACTAGATCACAAGGGATTACAGTGGTGGAGGTGAAAGATCCAGCAGCTAGAAGAGGATTTGAGCCGTAAGAAATTCTGTTGGTTTGGGCTGCTGTAACAAAATATCAGACTGGGTGGCTCAAACAACAGATATTTATTTCCCACAGTTCTGGAGAATGGGAATCCCCTGATCAAAATGCCAGCAGACTTGGTTCTTGGTGAGAGCTCTCTTCCTGGCCGGAAGACAGCTACCATCTCACTGTGGGCCCACATGACCTCTTCTCTGTGTATAACCAGAAAGAGAATTCTGCTTTCTCTTTTTCTTGTAAGGATACTAATCTTGTTCTGGGGGCTCCACTCTCAAGAACTCATTGAAACATAATTACCTCCCAAGAGCCCCACCTTCTAATATAATCACATTGGGGGGGGGGTTAGGGCTTCAGCATATAGATTTTAGGGGAGACACATTCAGTCCATAACAGAAGTAGCTAGATTATAGACATAATTTGATGGATCCAATAAAAGATGTAAGAAAAAGAGTAATCAAAGATAACTCTTAGGTTTGGGGCCTGAAATTTTGAGGGAATTATGTGAGTAGTATGCCAGAAAATGTTTGACAAATGTCACTCTGGGGGAGAAAAAAAGCCCTTATTTGTAGCGTTTGCCAATCTCCATGGTGTAAATACTCCTCTCATAGCTGATTTTGAGCTATCGATGTGGCTTCACTGAACACAGAGTTGAGAAGAGATGTTAACTTTTGAACATAGCTCTTTGACAATTTATCTTCGATCTAAAGACAAAAACAACTGCAAACTAACCTTGAACTTTAGTGGATGGGTTTCATTTTGATTTTCTTAATGGTATGGGTTTGCAATTCTGAAACTTTTTTTTTTTTCACGGTACGCGGGCCTCTCACCGTTGTGGCCTCTCCCATTGCGGAGCACAGCCTCCGGACGCGCAGGCCCAGCGGCCATGGCTCACAGACCCAGCTGCTCCGCAGCATGTGGGATCTTCCCGGACCGGGGCATGAACCCGTGTCCCCTGCATCGGCAGGCGGACTCTCAACCACTGCACCACCAGGGAAGCCCAATTCTGAAACTTTTTAATGTGTGTTGTAGGATTCAGCAAATGAGTAAATATACTTATGATATTGGGAGCCAGGTGTCTCAGTATTGAAGAAGGGAAATATAAATATGGATTGCGTAAAGACTAGGAAGAATATTTTGATGGCGAATTGGAATGTATTCCAATTCTTTCAGTGCTCTGTCCACTGTAAGGGAAGCAAAATACCATAATAGCAATGAAAGCATCTAGCACCAATCTTTGTTTCTAAATATCATTTTCACTAAAAGGAATCAAGGACCCTTGGACAAATGACTGATTCCAGGGCTAGGACATAGAAAGTATAAGATGAGCCTGAAACGTTATTTTGTGTGTATGTGCCAGAAAGAAACTAGTCAGAAAATTATGGTGTACGTCAAGAGTACACAGGAGTCAGCCTAAAAAGGATTCCACTGGCCAAATCTGGGACAATTTAACATCAAAATATATCATGATAGCAATGTATAATAACCTACTGAATAAAACAAAAATCTATAACATTGATAGATAGATTAAAAAAGCTCTTTTTTACATGCTAATACCAACTAATAAATCTAGATGGAATGATGACTTCAAAAGCCATCATTTTGCACCAAGAATGGGACAGACTGACATTAAGTGCCTCTTGGTATGGTGTACCAAGGAGAAGGCGGAAGAGGAAGGGGTGAGAAGGAGGAAGATTTTTTTCTACTCTTTCAATGTTTCTGTAAGTTTAAAGTTATTTTAAAATAAAAAGTTAAAAGGCAAGAAAGAGAGACCCACTATGTTAAAAGCCACTTGAGAATTGACTTTTGGATTTAACAAGCTAGAGGTCATGAGCAACCATAACAGGAGAGACTTCAGCAGAGTGCTGGGGAAGAAGACATAACTGGGATCTGCTGATGAGAGAGTGGGAGATTAAGATAGAATCAAGTTCCCCTATCTCTTCCCTCTGTATAAGTATAGCTGATTCACTCTGTTATAAAGCAGAAACTATCACACCATTGTCAAGCAATTATACTCCAATAAAGATGTAAAAAAACCCCACTAATCACAATAAGAAAAAAAAGAAAGAAAGAATCAAGTGAGAGACGTCTCCTTCAGGGAGTTTTGCTTAGCTGAACGGGAATACATAGTTAAGAGAGGGTTGGTTTTTTGTTTTGTTTTGTTTTAATGAGATATTTTAAATATGTGATGGGCACATTTCTATGATAATACAGTAGAAAAAGAAAAAGGGATGATACATGACAAAGGGATAAATGACAGAAGAAAATCACTAAGGAGGCACAAGGGGACAGGATCCAGGGATAAGTAGACCACCTGGTCCTAGTGGGAGTTCACACATTTCATCCACGGTACAGGAAGAATACATGGGCAAGTGGTGGAGAGACGGGGCCATTCTCTTCATTTTGTTTCTCATACTTCAGTGTAATTCAAACTGAGAGCACCAGCTGAGAGTGAGGAAGCAGCAGGGGTGTTGAACACTTGAGGAGAAAGAAGCAGGTATTTTTCATTGTCTCAGAAAAAGGGAGAGTGAGTTAACTACTGAATGGATTAGGATGGCTCAGCAGGGCTGAGAGTCCACTTCAGATTGCTTTTTCTCATACATAAAGGAGCAACTCAGCAGAACTTCCACACCCTGTAAGGAAAACTAGGTAATTCAGTATAATGCTCCAGACAAAAAAGCTGGACAAAATATTTTTAAAGTCTTCTTCAAAGCATCAAGTACGGGCTTCCCTGGTGGCGCAGTGGTTGAGGGTCCGCCTGCCGATGCAGGGGACGCGGGTTCGTGCTCCGATCCGGGAGGATCCCACATGCCGCGGAGCGGCTGGGCCCGTGAGCCATGGCCGCTGAGCCTGCACGTCCGGAGCCTGTGCTCCCCAACAGGAGAGGCCACAGCAGTGAGAGGCATGCATACCGCTAAACAAAACAAAATAAAACAAAAGTAGGTAACAAAATCGTGATGAGAGACTTATCTGAAAGGAAATTCAGAAAGGTGACAGCAGCATCTCGGCTGCTTTGGCTCTCGGGGGCCATTGTTAATCCCGACCAGGCAGCTGAGACAGCGAATTAGGCTTTGACAGATTCTCGGGGCTTGGAAGATGAAAGTCAGAGTCCAGGGCCTGTCAAGGATGAGGCCCCTGGTAAACCACTCTAGGAGTCAGAAAAAGCCAGAAGCAAACCTACCATGAACTTGCAGCCCAGACTCAAGTCATCCAAGAGGATCAGAAAAGTTTCTGCCCTAAAACTGGATAGAGTGATCCTGAATTGCTAGTGACCCCATGCCCCTGGCAGTAGCAAAGAAAATTCTCTGGGTGAAAAATTATGTTTTCAAATACAATCTGAAGCACACAGTCAGGTCCTCCATTACAGCACCGTCGCCTACCTTTCCAACCATCTCTTCTCAACCTTCCCCTTTCCACGCTCCATCCCTACTGCCCATCCAGCCTTCAATGGACCCTTTGCAGTTTCTGTTCTGCTTAACAGGTTAGTTTTCTACCTTTCCTTATGTCCTCGTCTTTGTCTAGAATTCCCTTCCCACCACTTTTTTTTTTATTGAGGTACAACTGACATATTACATATTCGTTCCAGTTTTACAACATAGTGATTCCATATTTGTACATATTGTGAAACGATCACAGTAAGTCTAGTTAACATCCATCACCATATTTTGTTATGAAAGTTGCTTTCTTGTGATGAGAACCTTTAAGATCTACCCTCTCAGCAACTTTCAAATATGCATTACAGTATTATTATTATTATTATTATTTTTTTTTTTTTGGCCACACCACCTGGCATGTGGGATCCTAGTTCCCTGACCAGGGATCAGTCCGTGCCCCCTGCATTAGAAGTGCAGAGTCTTAACCACTGGACCGCTGGGGAAGTCCAATATTAATAACTACAGTTACCACGCTATACATTACATCCCCAGGGCTTATTTTATAACCGGAAGTTTGTACCTGTTTGAACACCTCCACCCACTTTTTTTTTTTTTGAAACAGTGGCTTAAACAAGATATAAACTTGTTTCTCTTTCATTTAATAGTCCAAGGGTAGAAAGTCCGGGGCTTCCAAAGATAGAACTTCCACTTCTCGATCCAAGACAGCAGCTCCAGCTCTCCCATCTCTCAGGCAGCCATGTTCCCTACCATTTCTGCCCAAGAAATCCAAGTTCCTGTGCAGACTCTACCTACTCTGGTAAGTTGTCCTGGCCCCAGAGTCAGAATTAATCTGTTCCATCCCTGGTTCTTCATTTGATTCCAACATCTTCTGCTGCGTAGTTTCGTTGTACGTTTGCTCACTCCGCTATTTTGTGAGTCTAGGGAGGGCAGACATCGTGTCTTGTCCATCTTTGTGTTCTCTGCACCATCAGCCTTGCTCCCTGCGCTGAGTAGGTGCTCATAAATGGTCACTGGCTTGAACTGTGACAGCTTGAAAAATTGAGCTGAGGTTAAAAGTTACAGATATTCTCTTCCAGTTTCTGGGTGTAATCAAATAATGTTCCCTGGTTTTACCCAACTTTGAAAAAGTTACTTTCAAGGTCAGGAATGAGGGAATATTCTGCCAGTTTTATTTTATGAGCAGACACAAAGATTAGGTTTGCTTTTTCCTTTTTAGTTCTCCTAACATTGAGCTGATTGATGGAAGGTAGAGGAAAGTAATAAACCTTTATTTGCAGAACTAGAAAAGCCTCTCCAGCTGCCACCTCCTTCCCTCTCTGGAGATAGATGGGGCCATTGCTATTATGAAATACACAGCAGAAGGGTGTTTTTCCAGTAATCCCTCTGGTACTCATCTACATCTTGACTACTGCTTGATAAAGATATCAGCCTCTAGGGCTTGCCTGGTGGCACAGTGGTTGAGAGTCCGCCTGCCGATGCAGGGGACATGGGGACATGGGTTCGTGCCCCGGTCCGGGAAGATCCCACATGCCACGGAGCGGCTGCGCCCGTGAGCCATGGCCGCTGAGCCTGCGCGTCCGGAGCCTGTGCTCCGCAACGGGAGAGGCCACAGCAGTGAGAGGCCCACGTACTGCAAAAAAAAAAAAGACATCACCCTCTAGATAGAGCCTGTCTTCAAGACAAGCAGGCCACATATACTTTTAACTATTTGGTTTCTTAAAGAGAATAGTAGTTTATAATGAAAAATGGACGATTCCTTTCAGGACAATGATTTTCCAGCCTTAGAGAGAAAGCATACTGGGTCAGATTAAGTAGAAATTTCAGAAATAAATTCATCATAATATTCCACACCTCAGGACTCTCCTGTTCTTTCTCTCAGCCAGTAACAGCTGGCCAGGGCCCAGCTGATGAAGAGGGAAGCCAGGGAAGGCACGCGCTCTTGTAAGCCAGGTGGCTCTCTGTCTGGCCTGATGCTGCAGTAAAGGCCTCAGAGTCCAACTACATCACTCCTGGTGGCTGGGGATGGGTCCTCTTGCAGTTAGCTTTCGCTGCAGACCAAACCTTCCTAGAACTGAGTGACTTAAAACCACAAACGGGTATACCTTCTGACTCTTCTGTGGGCTGGCAGGGTAGGTCTTTTTGCCTGGGCTACTTCTCTGACCTCGGCTGAGCTCGCACCATCTACGACCAGCTGGTGGCTCAGCAGGGCATGGATGGGCTAGGATGGCCTCACGCATGTCTTGCAACTGGCTCAGTGTCAGCCTGCACTGAGGCGTGTCTCTCATCATCCAGCACGCTAGCTCAGGCTTACCCTCATGATGACCTCGGGGGTCCGAGTACAGTGAGAAGGCAAGCTCTAGCGCTTGGGTTTTCAAGCCTTCGCTTGGGTCAGGTCGCTGGGTAACAAAGCCGGCCCAGAAGTGACAGACTGCAAAATAAAGGCCACCTCTGCATGGAAGGATCTGCAAGGCCACATCGAACAGGGGCACGCATACGGGGATGGGGAAAATCTGAGGCTGTTTTAACAATATTCCACACACAGGCCCTAGCCTCCACCACCTTTAAGCCATCTGAATTATTTCTCCTTGGTCACTCTCCCAGAAGGTAACAGCAGAAAAACAAGCGATTGAAAAAAGAAGGTAGTGCCGACTGCCTTTCATGGAGCCCTTGCACGTTGGCACCTTGTTGGGATTGCTGCACGCCGCCTGGGAAGGCAGTCGAAGCAGACACCTGGAGACAAGAGACAAAGCATGTGCTGGGAGTGCAAAAGCTCCGTGCAGCTCCACTCATCTGGAGGGAGAATGGGAGAGGCTGGGTGGCCCATTTCCTGAGAAGTAGATGGCTGAGGGGGTGAGAAAGGAGACAGGCTAGAGGGAGCAGGCCTCGGGTCCTCCCTCCTTTCCCTCCATCAACTCAGGGGCGTGAGAGTCACCCCAAAGCCACACCTCCTGGAAAAGTGGACAGCATGGTTTAAAAAGTAGATGACTGCACACAAAAGCTTCATTTTAGGGATCTGCCTCGTGGCACAGTGGATAAGACTCCACGCTCCCAATGCAGGGGGCCCAGGTTCGATCCCTGGTCAGGGAACTGGATCCCACATGCCACAATTAAGAGTTCGCATGCCGCAACAAAGGAGCCCACATGCCTCAACTAAGGAGCCCGCCTGCCACAACTAAGACCCCGTGCAGCCAAATAAATAAATAATTTTAAAAAATAAATGAAAAAACTTCATTTTCAAAAGAGTAGTTTTTACATCTAACATTTTATTGGAGGTAGTTTCAAGCATACAGAAGAATTGCAAGAACATGAATAGCACATAGAACTGCTGGCCCTTTATCCAAAGTCATTTACCGTTAACATCTTGCCTTGTTTGCTTTATCATTTGTACTCTAATCCCCCCTTCTACATAATATATATATATACTCTCTATATATAAATATACACTCTCCATTGCTCTCAAATGATTTTGTAGATACACACACACCCATATATGTGTCTGTATATATATGTGTACACACACACACACACTAAACCATTTGAGATTGAATTGTCTACACTGTGTACCCTAAATACTTCAGTGTATATTTGCTAAGTCTATCTTCTCAAATATCCTTGAAAATTCAGAGAACGAACACTGAAGAGGGGCCCCGCTGTCCAGCCGCAGGAAGCCCAGAGCAGGGCAGTACAGGGGAAAGCCCTCTCCCATCTGCTCTCCCTTCTCCTCTGAGGCCGTAATAGCCTCCCTCTCTCCCCTTCTAGGAGGACAACACAGCAGGAGGAGGGGCAATAGAAAGAGACAGGGAGGGATAGGCCATTTAGCCTCAAGAGAAGGAGGGAGACATTCATGATTGCTTCTGGGAAATCAAACAATTATGGGGGCAGGGGGAGGAGAGGAAGAACACTCAAAGTTGTTTCTTATTTCACACCGCGATGGGGAGGAAGGAAAACATTATGCTGCAAAGGAGCGCACAGGGCTGTTAGAAGACGTGGACAGACACCCCAAAGACATATTCTCTACTTGATTAACTTGCTTAAGACTGACTTGCAAGGAAGTCTCGGGAAGCCTTGAAAACTAGAGGCCTCTCAGTAGTATGCGTTGAAAATACATGGGACGTTTTCCTTTTAAAAGCAGTCTAGCAACACCCTCCTCCTTTTGAATGAACCGGCCTCATGACGTCAGAAGCGGCGCACTCCAGCTCGGAGGTTCTGGGCGGTGGCTTGCTGGCCTCTAGTGGCCAGGAAGGAGCCTCGCCGCTCCCGGCTCCGCCTGGCTTCACTGTGATTTCAGCGAGGAGAGGGGGATGTGGATGGACAGGGGTTTATGCTAAGGGTCTTAGTTACTAACCACGTGGAGGGCTTCTTGGGAATACTGGAGACGATTGGCTTCTTCATGCAAACCCCCATTTACCTGGATAACAAACTTGCTTTGGTCCAGAACAGATTATGGAGGCAGCATTTAGGCCCAGACTCGAATTCCTTGTTTCTAAGACGTAGATAATATTCTAAAGATAATGCTTTCCAGTTTCTCCGGTGAAAGGTGCAAAAATAGATGGCAGGTAAGATAGGTTTCGAGCGGACTCGTGAGCATGTGAGGAAGAAAATCAAACGGAAATAATGTAAACCAAACAAGTGTGTAAACTCTAGAGGAGTATATACATAGACAGCATTATTTTTGGAAAAGCTCAGTGATCATGTGGCCTACGTAATAGTTTCTTTTTTTTTTTAAAGAGAGGGTTTTTTTTTAATTAATTAATTTTATTTTTGGCTGTGTTGGGTCTTCGTTGCTGCGCACGGGCTTTCTCTAGTTGCGGTGCAGGGGCTTCTCACTGGGGTGGCTTCTCACTGGGGTGGCTTCTCCCTGGGGTGGCTTCTCTTGTTGCGGAGCATGGGCTCTAGGCCCACAGGGGGCTTCAGTAGTTGTAGCGCACGGGCTTAGTTGCTCCGCGGCATGTGGGATCTTCCCGGACCAGGGATTGAACCCGTGTCCCCTGCATTGGCAGGCGGATTCTTAACCACTGCGCCACCAGTGAAGCCCCCGTAATAGTTTCTTGAGCAACATTTGCAACTTCTTCAAGTTTCAGTTTGTCCATCTGGGAATAAGGGTACATCCCGCATGTATGTGTTGTGGAGATTACACGAGTCAATACGTGAAGGGCTTACTTTACCTTTCACTGTGCTGGAGTGACACTTATTAAAGATTTAATGAATTTAGCCATCACCATTATTTCACTGTTTTAGTATTATTATTCTCTAGGAGATACAGTCCCATCTTCAGTTTTATGACAGACCGGGAGAATCTTTCCCTAATTGAAATTCTATTTCACAGTTTATACAGGTCTTCAAGTACACGTTGATCCCACTTAAAGGCAGCGCCTAAAATTCCTCATAAAGTTCTCCTCAAATAGATGGAATGCTCGTTCTTCTAAGGGGAAAGATGCACTAGAATGGCCTCTTGATATGAAGATACTACAGAAGGTATCTAAGTGGACTTTGAGGGGGTTGACAAAATGGACTTCAAAGCTCTTGCAGGCCTAAAATTTTAAATCGCATGACTCTCTGATCTGATTACTGCCTACAAATTTATGAGCGGAGGTAGACAGCAGAAGAGACCAAGAGACACATCTCTGCTCAAGCCCGTGGTTGACCCCGCCCTCCACTCTGGAGGGAAACTCCAATCTTTCCTCCTCAGAGACGGCCACTCCGGTCCCTCCCAGTCACACAGGGATGCTCCTGCAGTGGCACAGAGGATGCCCGTGACGGCAGCCCCCTTCCCAGCGCCACGCGCCAAGCATGCTTTCCAAGTGGAGGAAGGACGGGCATCAGGCTGAAGTAAATCAAAACAGTAAGACTTTGCAGGATGACTGGACAAACGAAGAGACCTAAGTGAATAACAGAGTAGAAACTGGCAGGGATGATTTAGAGGTCAGTCTGATCTTTGCATGATATGACCATTATAACTTCTTAGTATTTTGACAGAAAATAATGCAAATAATATCACATAATTTGTTGGTCAATTCTACCTGACAGCAATAGAGTTAATAGAATCCTGTGATCAGTGTGCAGAGGAAGAAATGATATGTGCTTGTATTGGGACATAGAATCTACACATACTTAATTCTTTTTTGTATAAAAGTAGAATAACAAGTTGGTGAATTAACCGTAGTAAGTAACAATAATGGGTCATAGGTTTCTAAGAAGAATCCATCACTATAAACCAGTAATAGTTTGATACATAAGGCATTTATAAGTTGGAATTACATAGCAAAAATATAATAATATCAAAATAGATCATTTTTGTTGAGCACTTACTTAATACCAGGTGCTATGCAAAGTGCTTTCCATGTATCATCTCATTTAAGCCTTGAGACAGATAGTATATTATCCCATTTTACAGATGACAATGGGGTTCTTAAATAATTTATTTTCTCCTCTTCATATAATTTGACACAATTTATAATTACACATTTATTTGTTTGGGTATTTGATTGATTTCAAACACAAAATTGCAATGTATGCTTGCCCATGGTCACTCAGGATTGGGAAACTCTGCTTTGGGAACTGTTAACTTTTGGATCTATGGCATAAACCAAACTGTGTCTGCTGAAAATATGAGGCTGAGGAAGCCATTTTCGAACCATAAAAAGTCAGAAGTGATGTCAGCAATATGGCCAAATAGGATGTCCTTCATTCATATCCCCTCTCAACAACAACAATTTGGCATCTATCCATGGGCAAAAGTGCCTTTGTGGGAGCTGTGTGATCCAGCACCATATGTCAAGGGACTTTGGAGGAGCCTGATCTATCCATGCATCAGGTAATAAGCAACAAACCTTGGTCTTGCCTGTGGACCTTGCAGTGACCCATGAACCAGCTCCAGCCCCTCTTGGCCATGGTTCAGAAGCCCCTGGAGAACACAGTCTTACACAATCACCCATGGACAAGAGAGCCTTTGTGGAGGTCCAGGTTTCCAGCATACCACTGGAGCCAAAAATACAAGTTTGGATGCATTGGAGAGGGTAAGAGGAATAATTTTACCTTACATACATCACCCTTTCCCAAGGTGTCACAGCTCAGGGCCAAGAGAAACCTTCCGGACCCATGATTTCTCTTGCAGGGAGTCTGCGTGAGTACTCAGCTTCCCCAACTGTGTGGCATGCTGCCAAGGAGGACTATGTCTCTGCCTCACCCCATCCAGACTACTGAGCCTTCCTGCATAACTGGGGGCTGGGAAGAGACTGAGAGAGTGGCTGATAGAACATTCAGAGGGCATTAAAGAGATGCAGATCCTACTAACTGCATCAAGGACTCCATCAAGAAGCCCATCCACGAGCAGTTGGGAACACCACATGTGCAGATCCACCCAAAGGGCCCATGGGTACACCCAGTGCTCTGTGCCTCACCCACACGCACCCCGTCCTGTGCCCAGCTCCCTCTGGATGCTCCCAATTAGCAAGATCAAGCTTTGGCAGATGGCTACTGAGCGTGTGCAGAAAGCCTGCCTAAATTTGCAGGCCAGAAGCCACCACAAACTTGACCTTTAGCTCCGCCCCTGGAAAAGCAAAAGGAAGGCTGTCAGCACTTGGCTCGCTGCATTGCAGAAGGGATAGAAGGCATACAAGCTTAAGAATTTTGCCACAAGAGGGAGCAAGAATCATGGAGTGGGTGTATCCATAGAAGGTCTGGGAAAGCCTCAGAATCCCTAGCAGGGCTGACAAGAGGTATATCTCTCCTTAAGGCAGTTAGTAAAGACTGGAGGAGGTGACTGCTGCTTCAAATGGGAAGACAGCAATGTCAGACTTCAAGGAACATGAAAAATTAAGGAAACATGACACCACCAAAGGATCTCAATAATCGTTCAGTAACCAACTCCCAAAACAAGGAGATCTGTGATTTACCTGATGAAGAATCAAAACAATTAATAAGTTGGCATTAGTAAGTCCTTACTTATCAATAATTAATATAAAGGTAAATGCTTTAAGTTATTCAATCAAAAGGCACAGAGTGTCTGGATGGATTTATTAAAAAAAAAAAAAGACACAACTGTATACTGCCTACAAGAAACTCACTTCAGCTTTAAGGACACATATGGGCTCAAAGTGAAGGGATGAAAAAAGATATCCCATGCAAGTGTAAACCAAAAGAGAGCAGGAGTAGCTATACTTACACCACACAAAATAGGCTTTAAGCCAAAAACAGTAACAAGAGACAAAGAAAGTCATTATATAATGACAAAGGGGTCAATTCATTAAGAGGACATAACAATCGTAAATATATATGAACCCAACATCAGAGCACCTAAATATATTAAGCAAATATTAATAGATCTGAAGGGAGAAATAGACAACAATAATAGTAGGGGATTTCAATACCCCACTCTCAACAAGGGATAGATCATCCACACAGAAAATCAATAAGGTAAGGTAATCAGTAAGGTAATACTGGACTGAAACTATACTTTAGATCAAATTGACCTAACAGACATATACAGACTATTCCATCCAACAGTATCAGAATATACATTCTTCTCAAGTGCACACCGAACACTTTGTGGGATAAATCATTTGTTAGGTTACAAAACAAGTCTCAGCAAATTTAAGAAGATTGAAATCACATCAAGGATCTTTTCTGATCACAATAGTATGAAACTAAAAATCAATAAGGAGAAGAAAACTGGAAAATTCACAAATATGTGGAAATTAACATACTCCTAAACAAACAATGGGTCAAAGAGAAAATCAGAAAATAACTTGAAACAAATGAAAATGGAAATACAACATACCAAAACTTATGGACTGCAGCAAAACCAGTTCTAAGAGGGAAACTTATAATGATAAATGCCTCCTTTAAGAAAAAAGAAAGTTCTTAAATAATCTAAATTTCACCCCAAGGAGCTAGAGAAAAAGAACAAACTAAGCCCAAAGTTTGTAAAAGGAAGGAAATAACAAAGATCAGAGCAGAAATAAACAAAATAGACACCAGAAAGACGACAGAAATGATCAACTGGACTAAGAAAAAAAGACAGAAGATTCAAATAAATAACATCAGAAATGAAAGAAGAGACATTACAACTGATGCCACAGAAGTATGAAAGATCATAAGAGACTATTACAAACAATTACATGCCAACAAAACGGATAACCTAGAAGAAATGGATAGATTCCTAGAAACATACATCCTACCAAGACTGAATCATGAAGAAATAGAAAATCTGAACAGACCAATAACAAGTGAGGACACTGAATCAGTAATCAAAAATCTCCCAACAAAGAAAAGCCCAGGATCAGATGGCTTCCCTGGTGAATTCTACCAAACGCTTAAAGAAGAATTAATGCCAATACTTCTCAAACACTTACCAAAAAATGAAGAGGAGGTTACGCCCCCAAACGCATTTTACAAGGCCAGCATTACCACGAAACTAAAGCCAGATGAGGACACTACAAGAAAACTATAGACCAATATCTAACGAATACAGATGTAAAAATTCTCAACAAAATATTAGCAAACCAAATTCAACAGTACATTAAAAGGATCATACAAAATGACCAACTGGGATTTATCCCTGGGTTGCAAGGATGATTCAACATGTACAAATCAATAAATATGATATACTACATTAGTAGAATGAAAGATAAAATTCATAGGATGATCTCAATAGATGCAAAAAAGCATTTGATAAAATACAGCATCCTTTTATGATAAAAATGCTCAATAAATTGGGTATAGAAGGAATATACCTAAATATAATAAAGGCCATGTATGACAAACCCACAGCTAACATCATAACTCAACAGTGAAAGGTTGAAAGCGTTTCCTCTAAAATCAGGAACAAGACAAGGGTGCCCATTCTCACCTCTCCTATTCAACACAATACTGGAAGTCCTAGCCAGAGCAATTAGGAAAGAAGAAGAGATAAAAGGCATCCACGTCAGAAAGGAAGAAGTAAAATTGTCTCTGTTTCCAGATGATATGATCATAAATTAAAAAAATCCTAGACTCCACCAAAAAATTATAAGAACTAATGAACTAATTCAGTAAAGTTCCAGATTACAAAATCAACATACAGAAGTCAGTTGCATACCAATACATAAAGAAATATCTAAAAAAGAAATAAAGAACACAATCCCATCCACAATAGCATCAAAAACAATAAAATACGTAGGAATAAATTTAACCAAGGACATGAAAGATTTATATATTGAAAACTATAAGACTTTAATGAAAGAAATTGAAGAAGACACAAATAAAAAGGAAAAATATTCCATGTTCATGGACCGAAAGAATTAATACTGCTAAAATATCCATATTACCCGAAACCATCTATAAGTTTAATGCAATCTTTATCAAAATTCTAATGGCATTTTTCACAGAAATGGAAAAACCAATCTTAAAACTTGTATGGAACCCCAAAAGATCCTGAATAGCCAAAAAAATCCCGAGGAAGAAGAACAAAATTAGAGGCACCACACGTCCTGATTTAAAACTATATTTACAGCACTCACAAAAGTTAACCTGAAAAGGATTAAAGACTTAAACACAGCAGCCAAAAGCATAAAACTCCTAGAATAAAAAACAGGGAAAAAACTCCTTGATATTGGTCTTGGCAACAATTTTTTGATATGACACCAAAAGCACAAGCAACAAAAGCAAAAATAATAGGACCACAATCAACAAAATGAAAAGGCAACCTACTGAATGGGAGAAAATATGTGCAAACCATATATCTGATAAGGGGTTAATATCCAAACTATATAAGGAATTCATACAACTCAGTAAGAAAAAAGAATCTAATTTAAAAATGGGCAGAGGCACTGAATAGACATTTTTACAAAGACGTACAATGGCCAACAGATACATGAAAAGATACCCAACATCACTAGTTATCAGAGAAATGCAACTCAAAATCACGACATCACCCCCTACCTGTTATAATGGCAATTAGAAAAAAGGCAAGAAACAACTGTTGACAAGGATGTGGAGAAAAAGGAACCCTTGTGCACTGTAGGTGGGAATATAAGTTGGTCTAGCCACTATGGAAAACAGTATGGAGGGTCCTCAAAAAATTAAAAATAGAACTACCATATGATCTAGATATCCCACTTATGAGTATATATCCAAAGGAAATGAAATCAGGGTCTTGAAGAGACATCTGCACTCTTATGTTCAATGCAACATTATTTACAATAGCCAAGATATGAAAACAACCTGTCATTCTACAGATGAATGAAGAAAATATAGCATGCATACACACACACACACACACACACACACACACACACACACACACAATGGAATATTATTCAGCCATGAGAAAGAAGGAAATTCTGCTATTTGCAACAACATGGACGGATCTCCAGGGCATCATGCTAAATGAAATTAGAGAAAGACAAACACTGTAAGATTTCACTTATATGTGAAATCTAAAAAAGTTGGACTCATAAAAGCAGAGAGTAGTATGCTGATTGCCAGGGGCTGAGGGTGAAGGAAATGGGGCGGTATCAGTCAAAGTGTACAAACTTCCAGTTATAAAATGAATAAGTTCTGGGGAACTAATAAACAGCATGGTGACTACAGTTAACAACACAGTCCTATATACTTGAAAATTGCTAAAAGAGTAGATCTTAAATGTTCTCAGCACAAAAAAGGAAATGGTAATTAGGTAAAGTGAACTAACCATACTGTGGTAATCATTTCACAATATATGTGTATCAAATCATCATGTTGAACACCTTCAACTTTCACAACACTATATGTCAATTATATCTCAATAAAGCTGCGGGGGAAAGACTTAAGAAGTCAAACATGAGGAAAAGCTCAGATGATTATAGGGATGCTGGCTCCAAAGTCCTTGAGCTGCTTGATCAATGCCAGCAGCCACCTTCATTCAGACTTTCTGAGAGAAAAATTAGCCCCATTTTTATTTAAGCCGCTGTAAGACAGGTTTTATGCTACTTGCAGCTTAAAGTACTCCTGACAGGGTCCCCTTACCCCAGGAGAGCCGCAGCTCTTGTTTAGCTGTTCACATGAAGAGGAGTCTGGAACACTGATTGGAAACAACTATACCATAGAGTTCCTATGAGGCCAGGGAAAAAAATCTGGAAGTCAGGGAACTAGAGGGCTCTTTGCTCTATGTGCTGGTTTTTCTTTTTCCAAATAAGCTTGATTTATTATAAATAAATGAGAACTACAAGGGACAAAAATTTTAATTTACCTTTAACCAATAATTTGCTTTGTTAAGAACTTTTTTGCAATCATTCAAGCAAGTGTATATTCAAGTAATTCCAGTATCATTTTTTAGTCAAACCAATATGCTCTGCTTAAATTCAAGTTAGTAGATTATAATAATTTTTAAATGGCTGTATTTTGTCTATTTTTCTTTTCCTAATTTTATTTTTCTTAAAATTTTTATTGAAATATAGCTGATTTACAGTGTTGCATTAGTTTCAGGTCTACAACAAAGTGATTCAGTAATACCTACATAAATAAATATATATATACGTATGTGTTTTTAAGATTGGTAGGCAGGGAGGGAGGAAGGAAAGGACAGGAATATTCTAGGTCAAAGTTTAGGACTCAGCTGTAAAGATTGTGAGACTTGGAACTCCCAGGTCTACTGTAAAATCTCTAACGCAGCGCTAGATTGACCAAGTGTTTACTGAACACAGAGCCCAGAGGAGTACGGAGGAAAAGAGACGCGAGGGAGGTAAATACAAGGGGATGTGGAATTTACCTGGAGATGAGGAATTTACTCTCGGGTTGAGGGGCTTGACTGGAGTGGGTGCCAACGGGGGTTGGGACAGCGAGAGGTGATGTCCCAACGCCGGTCAGAAACAGGAAGGAGCGCGAGCGATGAGCCAAACAAGCAAGCGTCCGCGGCGCCTGAGCCCCAGAAAGCCGGCTTCACCGTTTGCACCTGTGTGTGTCCACGTGCATGTGCGCATCACGCTGAGGACTGGCTCCACCTGGAAACGTGGCGCAGGCGCCCTCCTGATCCCGTCAGCCGGAAGGAGTTCAGAAAGCAGGGGAGTGGTCATTTTAACCACAAGGGGATGCTGCACAGGAAAAAACAATCAACGCTCAATTTTGGAACCAACACCAGTCACAGATGTTTGTAACCTTTTGGTGTACGTGAAGCTTTGGATTCCTACCCTGCTATTACACTTGTGTCCTTGAACTCTGGATTTGTGTCTGCAGAATGGTAAACTTGTTACTAGATGCCGGTTATCATTGCTCTTGCCTCCTGTTTTAACTAGAATTGGGGAGGTTCAGGGCCCCTCCTCCATTTCTATGGTCGACAGAGCGTGGATTCTATGGTACCGGAAGAGCTCACATGGACCCAGAGCCACAGACTGAGATAAGACCTTAAAGGCAATCTCCTGGGTTTTTTTGTTTTGTTTTGTTTGTCTTTTCTGGCTGCACGCGGAGGCTTGTGGGATCTTAGTTCCCCGACCACGAGTCGAACCCGCACCCCTTGCAGCGGAAGCCCGAAGTCTTAACCACCGGACTGCCAGGGAAGTCCTCAATGTCCTGTTTCCCAGATGAATAAACTGAGGCCCAGAATTGTTACAAAGCTAATTTGAGTGCAGATCAACAGTGTGTGTCTCTGCAGTGCTGTGCTTACATCACATTCTGCCTCTCCTGGCAGGAAAGTATCCCTGTTCAGTGTTGTCTAAAAGGCCCCTTATTGGATTGCACCAACCCATGGTTGTAGGAAGCTTTGACGCTGTATGGGATTGTCATACTCCTCGCCAGTGCAAGTGACCCCTTGGGCGGCAGCAGTGACGGGGATCAGTCAATTAACTGAAAGGAGGTGGATTGACAATGCAGTCATTTGGAAAGCCATTTCATTTCACTTGCTGCTAACTTCAGATAAGAAGCATATACACAATCACCTAAGACAGGAGTACCACTTAATATTTTTTCCAAGTGTTTAAATATTACCACTTAGTGGTGATTACCTCTTTGCATATTTGTAAGAAAACAAATAAAAGGAAATGTATTACTGAGTTATTAGGCCACATTTTGTTATAAGGGATTTAAATAAATTTCATATTTTAGTCTGCCAATTATGTTATTTCTCTCTAGCTTCTGAATATAATTAATTAAAACAGTAAGGGGCCTGTGATCAAAGTTTATATTAATATTTAGATTATTAAAGTACTGAGAGAAAATGATTTTCCACAAAAGACGTTTTTACTTAGTAAATTAAATAATTCCCATTTTACACTAGGAGAGAAAAAGAGAAGTAGAAAGTAACTTGGAGATTTCTAACATGAGCAACTTGGAGGATGAATTCACATAATTAAAAATACATTAATAGTTGTGGGAAACCATTTGCAAAAAGAAGTGCAATAATTTCCTCTCTCTCATCATGTCCTTGAGCACTTCCCTCCCACGCTGACTCTTGGCTTGCCTGTGTGACTTGCTTTGGTTAATAGAACAATAGCAAATGTAACAGAAGCAAAGACTTGAAAAGTGCTTGTGTGTTGCTCTTCAGTAGCTCTATAATCACGAGCGTGTGAATGAGCCCAGGCTAACCTGCTGGATGATGCGGGACACACGGCCAAGTCATCCTCTTCCTTACCTGACATAGAGCCAACAACCAGACACGTAAACGAGGCCATCGGGGTAAGCCAACCCCCGCCAAGCTTACCCAGACCAGAAGAACTGCCTGCCAAATAATGTTATAAATATTTATCCTTTTTAAAATTACCTTTTTTAAGCATTTTTTCATTAATTAGTTAACTTATTTATTTTTGGCTGCGTTGGGTCATGGTTGCTGCACGCGGGCTTTCTCTAGTTGCGGCGAGAGGGGGCTACTCTTCATTGTGGTGATTGAGCTTCTCATTGTGGTGGCTTCTCTTGTTGCGGAGCACAGTAGTTGTGGCACGCAGGCTCAGTAGTTGTGGGTCACAGGCTCTAGAGCGCAGGCTCAGTAGTTGTGGCGCATGGGCTTAGTTGCTCCATGGCATGTGGGATCTTCCCGGACCAGGGCTCGAACCCGTGTTCCCTGCATTAGCAGACGGATTCTTAACCACTGCGCCACTAGGGAAGTCCCTTACAATTATCCTTTAAGCCACTAATTTTGGGGTGATTTGATTTGTAGCAAAAGCTAAATGTGATAAAATGCATCATCTTTTTTTTTTTTTTTTGTCACTCCACAGGGCTTGTGGGATCTTCGTTCCCCAACCAGGGATTGAACCCGGGCCCTCAGCAGTGAGAGCGCTGAGTCCTAACCACTGGATCATCTTTCAATGTCGTGTTTTTAGAGAAAAAAGAGATGAAATGATTTACAGCTCCACTCCTCTGTCCTGTTCCCGCTAAAATTTATTGAAAGTGTTGTGTACACTCACCGTCTCTACTTCCTTTCTCCTAAGTATCCTTAAATTCCAATTGGATTTCTGTCGGCTCCAATCTCCTGAACCCACTTCTAGGACACCAAACTCCCCTAGCCTACCACTCTTGTCCCTTTCAGTCTCCTTTCTGACACTGCCACTCCTTCCCCACTTTCTAAAAGATTGAGCTTCTGGGTCTTCTCCCCTATTTTACACTATTTCTCTGCATAACTCATCCTGTCCTATAGCTTTAAATGTCATCTGTATGCTCACGGCTCCCATATTTACATCTCCAACCCTGCCCTTTCTTTTTTTTTTTTTTTTTTTTCCCAACCCTGCCCTTTCTGAATGCGAGGTTCCTATAGCCGGCTACCACTAGACATCTCCACATGGATATCAGACTCAACATGTTCAAAATAGGACTCTTGATGCCCCTCCCTGGACTCCTAACATTCCCTTCCCACAGCTTTCCTAGTATCAGTTACTGGCATCTCCAACCATCCAGTTGGCCAGACAAAAGAATAGAAGTTGTCCTCAATTTTTCCCTTTCTCTCCCTTTAAGTACACTCCATTAGCAAATTGTGTTAGTTCTATGCCCAAAATAAGTGTGCATCCTCTTCTCTCCGCCTCCTCTTTTAACAAATTAGTTCAAAACACCATCAATTCTTTTCTAAGCTACTACGGTGGACTTTAAACGGATCCTGTTTCTATTTCTCTGCCATAGTCTATTCTCTATACAGCAGCCAAAATGATCATTTTAAAACATTCAGCATGGGGTTCCCTGGTGGTCCAGTGGCTAACACTCCGTGCCCCCAATGCAGGGGGCCTGGGTTCGATTCCTGGTCAGGGAACTAGATCCCACATGCCGCAACTAAGACCTGGCCCAGCCAAATAAATGAGTAAAATAAATAAATATTTTTAAAATATAAAAATTAAAAAAAAACATTCAGCACAAATGAGATCATATTACTACCTTGCTTAAATCCTCCAATGACTTTGCAGTGCGCCACAAATGAAGTGCAAATTCCTTACTGTATAATCAAGCCTCTGCCTTCCTCTCTGTGTCAGACTCCCCGACTAGAATGTGGAATTCATAAACTTTGTTTTGATTATTTGTTTGTTAGCAATAGTCAGTTCAATAAGTATTAAATAAGTGATTGAACAGTCATAAAATGAATAAATGGCTATGTTGGCACTTGTGTTCTTAATATAATTTCCTTACTTAGATATTTTTAATATATCAAAATGTAGGAAATACACAGGCCTTAAAAATTAGTAAACTTAAGTACCACCAACCTTGAAACTCTTTGTGGTGACTGTCATCTGTAGGCTGGTCAGTGGATACCTCCATAGAATTGAGTTCCCTAATCTCAAGAGGAATAATGAAGTCCTGGAGTGATAAGACAAAATATTAGTGAAATTCTAGATTTCTTCTTTCTACAGGTATTACAAACAATAGGTTCGGGCTAGCATCTTTGAACATAGGGATGAGAAGCACAGGATTTACAGTTACACTGGGTATTTTCATTTGACCCTCCAATCTATTCTCCACCTTTCAATATTCCGTTCTATGCCGCCAAGGCTGAACTTGGCGTAAGACTGGTCAATGGGAGCATTAACAGGAGATCAGAAGGTAGGAGAAGAGTGAGGACAGGGTATTTACTCCTTCCCTGCTGGACTGTGGATTGCCCATATCCTATCAAAGGCCATAGGTTCTGTCTAGCGGTCCTTTCCCGGTTCTGGTAACTCTCCCTTCCCTTTTCTCGTTCATGGTGTTGCTAGCCCTGGAGTATTACACCCCATCCTTTCTCTAAACCTTGCACACATCTTCGTAAATGGTCCCTTTATTTAACTCACCTAAATTATTCGGTTTGAATGTGCCATTTGAGCCACGCTGGGACCTTGAATGATATAGTAATTGATGCCAAAATTGACCCCAAGACACAAAACATTAAACTCCTTGGGATACTGGTAATCCCATGGATTCAGTAACGTCCCAATAATTCAAATTATCACACAGTGCAAGCGTAGCGCAAGATTTCGTGAGATCAAATGGCTGTGGAGTTTGACCACCACGCGACAATGACAGTGATTATAAAGATCGTGGGGTCAGCTGATATTTTTAATTATCCTAGAAAGAGTATGTGGAAGAGGGGAATTGGAAGCTTGCTTTTCAGCTCAGGGCACAGGTGCAAAATAAAAAAGCCTTGAAGGCAGCTGAAGTAGCTGGTCATCTCCTGAAGTTGCAGGGCACATACAGTTGAGGACCAATCTCACAGCTACTAAGTGGGGTCCTGAGAAATATAATAGGGATATTTGGACAGACACAGACAAAACTGATCATTTTGAACCCAAAATCTCCCTGAACCCCACCTTGCTAGAGGAGGCAGACACTATAGACTCTCTTCCAATCAGATGATAATTCCCATCACAGCTGCGGTTCTGGATATGGTGCCTTTATCTGGCCAAATAAACAGAACCTCGGGTACCTGGTATATAGCTACTGACAACAAAATTGTTTAACCTCTCCCTATCAGCAAAGATAATCAGAAGCCATTTGCCTTCACATGCAGGGACAGCAGTATACCTGAGTATACTCAGCGTATGTCAGCTCTCTTGTTCTCTGCCATAATAGTCCTTGATCATTAGGATTTCTCACAAAGTAGCACACTCATTGTAGTAGTATAATTATGACATTATGGTAACTGGACCCAGTAAAGAGAAAGCAGACATAATAAGTTAGTAAGTAAGATATATGCATGCCAGAGGGTGAGAGATCAACAGCAAGAAGACTCAGGGATTTGCTGCCATCAAGTTTCTAGGGGTCCACTGGTCTGGAGCCTGTTGGGAAATCACCTCTAAATGAGATAAGCTGCTTCTTGTTACACAGCTTATCACAATCAAAGAGGTACAATCGTTTCCAGGCCAACACAGACTACAGTTGGTCATGCTTCTTGAACCTACTGAGTAGGACCTGGAGCAAGATAAGACTCTGTGGTAGGTCCAGGCTATAGTGCTAGTTGTCCTGCCACTGGGGCCTCTCTCAACAGCCTGGTATCAGAAGTATCTGGGGGCAGACAGTAGAACCATGCGGGTCTCACTGGGAGAATCTTTTACCAACAATTCTCCATCTGAAAAGCAATATCTGGCTTGCTGTTAGGCCCCTGGTAGAAATTGAATGCCTGACCGAAGTAACTGCCCACCATGAGCTGGGTGTCATCTTATGCACATTATCATAAAACTGGACTGCAGCATTCCTTTGTAAAATACAAATGATATATACAAGACTGGACCCAATGGAGTCCAAAAGAGACACAAATAAACTGCTCGAGCTGGTGGTTCACACTCCCATGGTACCTGCTCCTATTGCTTTGCCGTGTTGCCTGGAATCTACACTTACAATCTCATAGGAAGTTCCCTCTGACCAGATAATGGAAGAGGTTAAAAACCTCAGGCCTGATTTACAGAGGAATCTGCATAGCATGCTAGCACCAGCGAGAAGTCAATAGCCACCTACACATGGGTGGCCTTGAAAGACACTGGTGAAGGGGAATGCAACCAGAGGGCCCAACTTCAGGTTCTAAATCTGGCTGTCCACTTCCTTTAACAGAAGAGAGAACCTAAGATAAGGATCTACACTAAATCAAGGTGATTATCTACTAAGTTGTTCGGATGTTCAGAGACTTAGAAAAAATATGATTAAAAAACTGATGATAAGGAAGACAGAGGAGAGATACACAGATGGATTTCTCAGAAAGGAAAGAAAGTGTGAAAATATTTATATCCCCATAAATGTCCACCAGAGGTCATTTCTGTCAGAGGTGGGCCCAGTAATTAGGTACACAAGGTAGCCTGTCCTGTGGATATGTCAGTCTCTTTCTCCAGCTACCTTCTTCTTAAGGACTAGGAGTGATTACAGCTTTCAGCTGTTGGTAAGTCTAGGGTCCTGCACCGTCTTTGTCGGTTTCCATAAACCCTGATCTAACCAAAAAATATAGGTAGGCAAGATATTGCTTATTACTTAATTATCCAGTTTCAAGGTGCCATCTGGTTTTTACAGGGACCTTGACAGGTATAGAATGCAAATAAAGTTTAAAAAATCCTTTTAGCTACTTACAGCCTTGGAGATGTGGGTAAGTTGCATAAGCTCTCTAAACCTTGGGTTACTCTTTGGAAAATGAAAACACCTTCCTCAGAGTGTCATGTGGACTTGAATGCTGAATGCGTAGCTCCTGATACATAGTTAAAATTCAGAAAGTGGTGGTGGTTATTATTATTAGTCTTACTAAACGAGATTAAAGGAAAACTGAATGAAATTTTGCCTTGGTAAGCAGGTATGTAATGTACCTTTAGGAAGTACTAGCACCAATAAACAGTAACAATCACCAACACTTGCTAAATATTTTGTGTCAAGCGCTCTTGTAATCATATTATAGACAGTATTGTCTTTACTCTTCATTACAAACATATGAGAAAGGCACTATTGTGAGCTCCATTTTACATAGGAGGTGAACGCACTTGCCCAAAATGATACTGCTGGTAAGTAGCAGAGCTGGGATTCAAATCCAAGTCTGACGCCAGAGTGCAAGCATCAACCACTATCTTATGCGACCTTCACACCAGTTCAAAATATTAACACATGGGGCTTCCCTGGTGGCGCAGTGGTTGAGAGTCCGCCTGCCGATGCAGGGGACACGAGTTCGTGCCCCAGTCCGGGAAGATCCCACATGCCGCGGAGCTGCTGGGCCCGTGAGCCATGGCCACTGAGCCTGCGCGTCCGGAACCTGTGCTCCACAACGGGAGAGGCCACAACACTGAGAGGCCCACGTACCGCAAAAAAAAAAAAAAAAATTAACACATGACCCACATGATCCAGCAATTTCACGTCTGGGTATTTATCTGAAGGAAATAAAAACACTAACTCAAAAAGTTATCTGCATCCACATGTTCATTGCAACATCATTTACAATAGCCAAGAGATGGAAAAAACCTAAGTGTCCATCAATGGATGAATGGATAAAGAAATTGTGATCTATACAGATATAGATATAAATATATGACATGGAATTTTATTCAGTCATTAAAAGAAGAAGGAAATCCTGCTATCTGAAACAACATGGATGGACCTTGAGGGCATTATGCTAAGTGCAATAAGTCAGAGAAAGACAAATACTGTACGATCTCACTTATATGTGGAAACTAAAACAAAAAGGTATTCATAGATACAGAGAACAGAGATGGAGGTGGATGAAGTGGGTAAAAGTAGTCAAATGGTACCACCCTGCAATTATAAATAAGTCCTGGAGATGTAATGTACAGTATGGTGACTATAGTTAATAATACTGTATTGTATTTGAACGTTGCTAAGAGAGTAGATCTTAAAAGTTCTCATCACAAGAAAAGAAATTTTTGGTGTTGTTTGTTTGTTTTGGGCCACGCAGCATGTGTGATCTTAGTTCCCCGACCAGGGATCAAACCCGCGGCCCTTGTAGTGGAAGCTCAGACTCCCAACCACTGGACCGCCAGGGAAGTCCCAAGAAAAAAACTTCTGTAATGAAATACGGCGATGGATGTTAACTAGACTTATTGTGGCGATCATTTCACAGTATCTGCACATATTGAATCATTGTACACCTGAAACTAATGTTATATGTCAAATCATACCTCAATGAAAAAAATGTTAACACACATTAACAATTCCACCAACGAACATATATCTACTGTATTGTATTGTTCCCTGTCTATACACCTCCCAGGATTTGCTGCACCAACACCTGGCTTCCAGGTCCTCACCTGCCTCACTTCCTACCACTGCCAGCTCTTTTAGCAGTCCGAGGGTGAGGGCCAGGTTTTGGCCTCCATTGTACCTACTGCTGTGGGAGCCATAGAGCTCCGGTCCCCAGAGGCCTGACCTAACCAGAACCACAGAGGCTATGTATGGTTTCTCCCACCCCTCTCGGACTCAGAAGAAGTACTGCAGCAGGAAGTGTTGCAATGTGGATTCCCCAGAGCCATTCAGAAAAGCCAGGTGACAGGGCCCAGAGCTGCAGAGGGTTTAACACTCCATATGGTGAACTCTGACCACTGAGTGATATGAGACAGGAAGAAACTGATAGACACCTTCCTCCTCCCAAGAGCAGTGGCTCAGAGCAGAGTGTCTGGAGATAAGTCACATGACCAAGCAATCAGCTACATTTTTCTCTTGAAGGTCTAGCCAGCTTGTTAATATATCACCTTGTATTTACTTTCCTTGCTTCCTTGCCTTGCATGCCCTTTGCCCTCATTTTTGCTGCCCTGGGATTGCGCTTTTCATTTAGGGTGACAGATTATCCAGGTTTGCCTAGGACTAAGGGAACATCATGTGTGGGACAATCAGTGCTAAAATGTGGACAGTCCCAGGCAAACCCCACTCTCAGTAAAGCATTCAGATTTAAGCAGTGAATTGGGCTCTGCTTTCTCAAGAATCCTAGGAACGGCACTTGGAACCAGTGGGACTGAACCATAGGAGTGGATCATAAGGCTAGATGGATAAGAGTTTATTATCACTGGAGCACTCTCCCATGACTTGGAGTTTAACTCCAAGGGCAAGGAGAAGGTAAGGTCTTAATACATTGCTGAATGGCTCCCGGAAGCTTGGGCAGATGGCCTATTGCAGAGATGCTGGAACCGCCTGACAGAGCACTGAGAGAGGTCATAAGATGAGGGAGGGAGAATGTAGGAATGGTTTAATATGTGCGACTGGACAACCACCCGACCTGACTTCTCTCTGGGAGGGCCCACAGGACACTTCCTTCATTAAAGGAGTAAGGAATGCCCTGGTGAGAAGGGCAACACTGTCTTTGAGGAACTCGGTGCGCTCGTCCTCTGTATGGTGACCCTGAAAATGAGATGCTGCCATGAAGTCGGTTTCCCCAGTATCAAAGGGGATGATAGGAGCAGGTTCCCTGGCCTTCTGGTTTCCCCCAGACTGGAGCACCAGCACGAGAACAATGAACTCAGGGGGTTATTCACCCAGCGCCTCCCTGTGGGGCTGCCACAGGCTGCCTGCATCTCTCCCCTGCAGGGCATACAGCCTTTCTTGTCGCCAGGTTCATTTCCCACCGCCACCGCCGCCGCCGCCCCTTTAGTCCTGGAAGGGCTTTGTTACTAGCTCCAGGGTGTTACACTGTTCCTTTGGGTTTCCCAATACCCCACTTCACTTTGTAAATCATCCCTCTCCTTAAATTAATTTGACTGTACCATCTGTTTCCTGCCAGGGCCCCACATATGCTTAGACTATATTAGGAAATTTTTCCCAGAAACCTTGGTTAGGGGGCAGGGATGGGAGGAAACCTTTCCAGTGTTTTGTTTGTTTGTTTTTGTTTTGAGGGGATTTTTGTTTGTTTGTTTGTTGTTTTTTGACCACACAGTTTGTGGGATCTTAGTTCCCACAAATTCGTGTACCAGGAGGATTCATTGCAACCTTTCCTAATAGAAAATTTGCTAACAACGTAAATGCTCAGCAATAGGGGCATTTGGAGAAAAACATAACAGACATCTCTGTAGTCATAAAAGATTGTGCCTTTTAGAAAAATTGTGAAGAATACAGGAGTTTCATGATATAATGTTGGATGACAGACGTAAAATACAAGAGTATGTATAATTTTGTTTAAAAATGTATAAATATTATCTCTATTTTACCAGTAAAGACACCTAGGTAGAGAAGAGTTAATATCTGTATGTGCTCAAGGTCACAGGGTTTATGAATTTGGATTTTTGGGGGCGATGAGTAACAGAATATCCAACTTAAAGGAACTTAAACAATAGAAGCATTTAATTTTCTCACTGAGAGGTTTGACGGTAGGCAATCCTAGGGTCTGTCTAGCAGCTCAATTATGTCATTAAGGGCCCATGTTGTTTCTATCATTCCACTCTGTCACCTTCAGTGTGTGAGCTTTTTGTCCTCAGTCCACATGAAACGGTTGCTGCCGCTCCAAATGTCACATCATCACAGGCAATGATCAAAGCAGGAAGGCCTTAGAAGCCAGCTGAGTCATACTGGGCTCTTTGGGCCAGCTCCTTGGGGGCCATGATGTAACCCAGGGTTTTTCCAAATATATCTGCACTGCATAATGAGCGTCTTATCATGATTCTACTGTTCTTGCTTAACCAACTTGAAACAAAACCAGAAATAGAGTCAACCTTTTAATGGATTCTCTTCATTTGTAAAATGAGCAGGTTGGACTAGATAATCTCTGAGGTCCCTTCCAGCTCTGCCTGGCTCTGATTAGGGAAAAGGCTGGCAAAAAACACATGAAATTATTAATTGTGGTTAATGTTGGATGGTAAGAGTTTCATTTTCTTCTTTATAATTTTCTTTCTTGTCCAAATTTTCTATGAGTATGTTATTTATGTAATGAGAAAATATATTATTTTAATATCATAAATGTTCTAAACTAGAAAACTTTTTTAAATTAACTTTACAAATATAATATGTGTGGTTATTTTTCAATATGTCTGCCAACGGTTCAGCCCGGTTTTTGTAAGACCTATTCTCATACTTTGACCATCCTTGCGTAGGTGTAAATGTCATCTGTGGTTACAGTTATGGGCCTTTTAGTAAAACAGTAGACATGGGTAATGGAGGTTAGTAAGCAAGCTATTTCTTCTTATGTGAGCTCTGTTACCTTAATAATTGAAATCCCTCTAAGAAAAGCCACAGAATGAGTAAATTCATAATATATTTAACTGCCTGCAAAACTTAGTTATGAATCGCAGGATTGGGAAAGTAATCACATCTAGATTTATTTACAAAATGCTCAGAACAGCATACTAATCTTAGTACTTTGTTTCTCAGAGAAACTGAGTTGTCTTTCAACAAATTCCAAAGGTCTTTCGGTCCCATGAACCTCAGAAATTCCTTAACACTTATGAGACACTGACCCGTTAAAAAAGAACAAGAAGGAGAGTTAATAAGTTTTTATTGGCCATAAATACTCTCAGCTGATTTTCCTATAGGACCAGAATCACTTCATTCATTTTTGAGAAGATGTCTGCCAAATACCCACATCAGAAACCCACCAGTTTGTCTATCGATCATTCTTGCAAGTAAAAACGGTACTCCCGGAAAAAAGGGGTTAATTCGATCTGCAACACAAACAATCCCACAAGTCCTTTTCCTGGAGACGATCATCATCCTTTGGTATACAGCACAACACCCATTTCATCACACAGACTATTAAAAAGGCATGTGTTCAAGGATCAAAATTTAATAACAATAGGACTTCCCTGGTGGTGCAGTGGTTAAGAATCTGCCTGCCAATGCAGGGGACACAGGTTCGAGCCCTGGTCTGGGAAGATCCCACATGCCTCAGAGCAACTAAGATTTTTTAAAATTTAATAACAATAATGATTTTTACTGCATATTCAAGGACATTTTAGTGAAACTGGCTTTTTTTTTGCAACTGTGTGGAGATGAAGAATATAATAACTATTAGTACAGTTTGGTGTCAGTGCCTTAATTTGTGTTAAGGAGTCAGCAGTTTCACCCACCTTTGCTTTTTTACCATCAATGCAACAGCAACACGGAGAAAAATGCAAATAAAGTCTTAGTATTATTATGACCTCATAGGCCCTCTGAAGGTATCTTGGGGATTCCTGGGGCTCTGCAGACCACACTTTGAGAACCACTGCTTTCAACTACAGGCAGATGAAATTTAATTTTGAAAAATAACATAACAAAACAGGAAAACAAAATCAGGACAAAAATAAATTATGCATGTAAATTAATGGAGTACAGAAAATAAGACTCTCAATCCCTTAAAGAAATTCTACATTATCAGCGAGCTATATGTCTTGAGTAGTAACAAATGAAAGGACTATTAGGATTCTTACACATTTTTCCTAAAATAGTTTATTTTTCTTATTATACAATATTCTATCACCCTATCAAATTCTCAAACTCACATTATTATGCTAGTTTGTTACATTTTTCTCCCTGCCCTATCCCCACTCGGCCCCAAGAGTTTCTTGAGCTCCAGAACGATATATTATTCATAATTGAAACCAATGCTTGGCATGTAGTAGGTGTTCCATAAATGTTTGTTTTAGTGAGTGAATGTATTTATCAATCTAGAAACATATGAGTTTTTAACATTAAAACTGTATTCAAGCTAGTTGAAATAAGAAGCTAACGTATTTTCTTCAGAGGAAAATATATTTAAAGAAATCACCTAAATGCTTATCTGAACTGAGTTCTTAAATTATTGCCACTTAAAGGGAATTTTGACCAACGTAACTTGTAGTCACAAAATTAATCACTCCACTTTTCTCTATTCTTATTTTAACTCCGCTAAATATCAAAAGCAGAATGTCTGCAATGCAGAAGTGAAGTATGGTGACCTGGGCATCTAAGTCTACTTTCAGACTATCAGAATGATTTTTTGTCACCTAATAAGCAGAGCTGAGTCTAAAACACCCACACATAAGCAAGCACAAATGCACACAGGTGCACACACACCACAAAATATGGAGGAAACAAGGCATATAATAAATGCACTACAAGGTAATAGGGTGTGTGTGTATGCACGTGTGTGCGTTTAGAGGCTGCAGTATGGTTCTCAGTTTGGTAATACTATTTATTCTAGATTTTTCTTTAATTTTCTTTAGCAATTTTAAGAAACTAGAATGGACAATAGAAGTCATTGGTCCAATCCTACCAACTTATAGATAAGAGAAAGATACCCAGTGAGCTGAAGTATAACCCAGTAGGATAATATATAAAAACAAAAGTGCGTTATTTTGTTGATGTTTGGGTTCCCCTCCCAATGTCCCCCACCCTTGCACATTTTATATGTGAGTGAAGCTTCTGGGATCATGTCTATTATGATCAAAAAAATAGTGGGATTGCTTTTTCTAGATTTGCTTACATTCATCATTAATGTTTGGCCAACTGTTTATGAATAAATCTCCATTTGAATAATTTTTTTTTTTTTGGCCGCACTGTGCAGCTTGCGGGATCTTAGTTCCCCGACCAGAGATTGAACCCGTGCCCCCTGCAGTGGAAGCTCAGAGTCTTAACTACTGGACTGCCAGGGAAGTCCCACCATTTGAATAATTATTAAAACCAATCATGTCAGGTTAAGATACGGCTACATAGCTTGCATAATTGCAACTTTGAAAGGGTTTCTAAGGCACAGATTGCTGTTAAAAGAGAAGAGATATTATAGTGGAACGTCATCATATATTATTAACTTACATGAATTAAACTATATGCATTAGGCAAAAAAATAATAAAATGGAACAATTATAAATATTATGTATTTAAATATATATACATTATTTAAATTTATTTTTGGCTGCATTGGGTCTTCGTTGTTGTGCGTGGGCTTTCTCTAGTTGCGGTGAGCGGGGGCTACTCTTCATTGCGGCGCACGTTGCGGTGGCTTCTCGTTGCAGAGCACGGGCTCTAGGCGCATGGGCTTCAGTAGTTGTGGCTCATGGGCTCTAGAGCACAGGCTCAGTAGTTGTAGCGCACGGGCTTAGTTGCTCTGTGGCACGTGGGATCTTCCTGGACCAGGGATGGAACCCATGTCCCCTGCATTGGCAGGCAGATTCTTAACCACTGTGCCACCAGGGAAGCCCTAAATATATTTAAATTTAAATAAATTACTATTTAAATATTTGAATATCAGGTGATTCTGACCATTAGTTCACTCAATGAGAATACTTTCTAGGGAGAAAGAGCATAAGATATGAGATATGAATCTGATGTCCTCTCAGTTGATCTCTGGATGTAGCAGCTAACTGAGGGTCATTCATTCAATGTTTATTGAGGAATTACTATGCACCAGTGCTGTTCTAGGTTCCGGAGATACAGCAATAAGATAAATAAGTTCATTTGGAAAATGTGAAAGAGGTCATGCTCTCATGAAGCTTATACTATACTGGAGAGAAACCACAATGAATAAAGAAATCAATGATTTCTCAGAGATGAGTTATATGAAGAAAATAAAACAAGTTAATGGGACAAAGAACAACTGATGGGAATAAAGCGGAAGGGGATTTCTTTAGAAGCTTATTCGGAAAGGCCTCTTGGGCTAAGATACAAATGATGAGAATATAGCCATGTGAAAAAATATATAGAATGAGCACTCTTAGCAGAAGGAGGCAATAGAGTAAAGGCCTTGAGGGGAGATATGTATGGTTGGACAGTGACCAAAGGAGAAAGCTATACAAGATAGGGGTAGGGCTTCCCTGGTGGCGCAGTGGTTGAGAGTCCGCCTGCCGATGCAGGGGACACGGGTTCGTGCCCCGGTCCGGGAGGATCCCACAGGCCGCGGAGCGGCTGGGCCCATGAGCCATGGCCGCTGGGCCTGTGCGTCCGGAGCCTGTGCTCCGCAACGGGAGAGGCCACAACAGTGAGAGGCCCGCGTACCGCAAAAAAAAAAAAAAAAAAAAAAGATGGGGGTAAAGAAGTCAGCTAAGGCCTGATCATGAAGGTTGTCTAGGAGTTTGGATTTTATTCTAAGTACAATAGAAAGTCATTGGAGGTTTGTTTTATTTTTATTTCTACCATTTCCATTTGTTTCTTTCTTATAATATTCATCTCTCTGTTGAAATGTTGCCTACCTTTTCCATTACAGCCTTTAACATATTAGTCATAATTATTTTAAATTCCTCATCTGATTCTTTTCAACATATGTCATGTGTGAGTCTGGTTCTGAAGATCGCTTTGTCTCTTGGGAAAGTGTTTATTCTTGCTTCTTTGTATGCTTCATATACATATATATGTTTTGTTTTGTTTTTTCCTGAAAGCCAGATACCTTGTGTAGGGCAGAAGATATCACTAGAGGAATTTGAAGCCTGTGGTGTTCTAAGGGTAACCATAGCAACAACAAATCTTATATCCTGACCAGGTTAACACAAACCTCCATGCTAAAGGCCTAGCAGAAGGAAAGCCATGCTCATGTCCAAGCGTAAAAATACTTACCTCAGTATTTACTGTCCTACAAAAAATATGAAGCCCTTCCTTCTGACGTAGAGCTTCTCTTCTTGCTCTGTCTTCCCCAACTACAATGGGTTTTCACCAGTGCCTTAAAATAACTGTTTTTGTTGTTCTTACCCCAACAAAGCTAGGTTTTGCTTCCCTCGGGGAAGTAGGAAAGATGGGTCGAGCAGAGTTTCAGCAGTAGCTGCTTTTCCCCCCCCCAACCAGCCAGCAGCCCGATGACGCTTTATCAGGAATCCCCTCGGTCTTCCATATGAATTCCTGGTGGGGTTTGTGGAGGAAAATCCTGCAAGACGATGAAGTCCTTAAACTAGCCCAAACTTGGCCTTGAGGAATTCATTAAAAACCTTAGACTGAATCCTCTTACCAGCTTATGTGGAGTCCAGCAGTACCTGCCCCAGATAAGCAAATGTTCAGGTCCTATAGCTCCCCGCAGGAACCTGGCTTTCCGCAGATTTGGTGTTACATGATTGCCCTACAACTTCAGTTCTCTGATTTATTCAAGATAAGCCATTAATTTGCAATTTGTCCAGATTTTCCTTGTTGTGTGGATGGAAGAGACTCTCATTCCAGCTCTCCACAGCCCTAAGCTAAAACCAGAAGTCCTTACCGGAGAGTTTTAAGCAATGTAGTAACGTGGCTGGATTTACATTAAAAGCTCACTGTGGCTGTTATAGAGAGAAAGGATTGCAGAGGTCTGGGGAGAGGACAATGGAAAAGTAGAAAAAACAGATAAAATCTGTTGCATTTAAGTAAGACATGTTGGCAGCTTGGCTTAGATGCTAGCAGTAGAAATGGGAAGGGGTGGGTATTTCAGGACATGATCTTGATGCACAGTGGAAAAGACTTAGTGATGGCGAGTGTATTAATTAGGATCTAGTTAAGAGACAAAAACCGCACCAGTAACTTGAACAGGGAGAATTTAATATAAATAACATTAACTAGTTACAGGGGCTTAACTACTAAGAAACGTGAGACTAACTCCACAGGAATGGCAGATGAAGGAAGCAGCCACTATCTGTAGGACTTTGGGAGAACAGCAAAAGGAGGAACAAATTTAAAGGAAGGCACCAATTCAGAGATTCAGACCTTGTTGGAGAGAGTGGGGCTGTAGCCCACTGGATGGCAGAAAAGTTTGGTGAGGTGCCCCAGGCTTAGGATGGCAAGCAGTAAACCAGGGTCTGAGTGCCAGGGAAGATCACTAGAAATCTGCCTGCTGTGATACTGGAAAAACTCATTAGTTCTTAAATTTGCTGGTAAATTCTAGGTGAATATACCTACCCTTTGACACAGCAATTCCATTCCAAGTATTTACTCAAGAGAAATGAAAACATAATGTCTACAAAAAGGCATGAAAGAACTTTCTGGGATGATGGAAATGCTCTATATCTTGATCATAGCTGTTGTTACATGTGTGTTTACACTTGTCAAAACCTACTGAACTTTACACTTAAAATCAGTGTTGGGGAAGAAAGGATATTGGAAATATAAGAAGAGAGAAGAAAGTGTGAAATAGTTGTCTCAGATTTGGAAAATGAATTTACAAGAGAAATATAATAGGATTAGCCAGCAGTACTGAAACCCTATTAGAGAATTGTGATAACAGATTTAAATTGAGAGTCCTCAACAGAGGTTGTGTAATTTTCTCCGGCAAGTATCAGCTTCTCCATCACTGATGTGAAGTAAAAGAATAATTGGCTGCAACCAGCATTAGAATTTTGCCAGGGGAGCTTGATGGAGGTGGGGAGGGGAAGGGACGAGGAGCTGGGGGTGTTTGCCAGAGAGGAGGGAGTTTAGTGATGATCCAATGGATTATAAGCTGAATATTTAAAGACACAGAATATGCGTTTCACGTAACACAGCCTCAAATACAAGCCACTTATTTCATCTGATGCTCAAAAGAAAACTAGCCATCTCTCCCAATGATACAGGGGGTAAATGTTTGCTTTGATTATAAATGATAAATGCCTAAGGGATTTCCAATGGTAATTTTGACTTAACATGATATTTTTCCTTACACATTAACTAGAAAACCTAACCCCAGAGAAATACATGACTCCACTATATACCAGGAGTGCATCAGTTACCTACTGCTTCAAAACAAACCACCGTAAAACTTAGTGACTTAAAACAACAACCATTTTATTTGTTCATGATTCTGTACGTCAGAAATTGGGGCTGGGTTCAGCTATGTGGTTCTTCTACTGGTCTTGCCTTATGCTGTTTTAGTTTGTGGCTCAGGTGGGACTGAATGGTCTAAGACGGCCTCACTCACATGTCTGGCAGTTGGCGTTGGCTGGGCCACTTGTGTCTAGCTGACTGGCCTGGGCTTGTTCACACGGAAGCTGGGTTTTTTAAGCAACAAAAGAGAAGGCAAGCCCCAAGGCACGAGCACTTTACTAGAATCTGCTTGTGGCACACTTGCTAATGTCCCATTGGCCAAAGGAAGTCATATGACCCAGCTTAGTGTCGATGGGGTGTGCAGGAAACTACACAAGGGCAGACAGGGACGTGTGATGCTTGGAGGGCCATTAATTTAACGGTCAACGACAAGGAGATTACGAGCAGTGATCTCTTCCTGCAGCCGGTAAATAACAGCTAAAACTAAACAGAAAAGTACACCACTTATTCTTCTGGAAAAACAATCATTTTCCAAAGCGTATTGTAACCTAGGCTAGGACGTCTGCAATTTTTCTCTATGTCACAAAATCTAAAGACAATCAATTTGAAAACTACATGTGTCATAGAACATTTCGAGAAAAGAGAGGTCATACAATTAGATGATGATAGTGTTTAGCAGCTTTGAGAACATGTTAACTTGGCCCTTAGGCTTTAAATGAGTATATTTGTAGACAGGAGACTGAACCATATGACCTTTAATGTTCTTTTCCAGTACTGAGATTTTTATGATAAACCATTCAGTAATCAGTCTATTACAGCTCATTCTATCTTGGCTGAGAAAATGCCCTTTTTTCTTACAAGCACATACACGCCTATGCCTCTGCATAAAGCAGAGCTCTGAGACAAATGACGGTTCTGTTTCATAATATCTGTCTCCTGACAGAAGAGGACCAGCTCTTGAGTTATTGCCTCATTAGTGAAAATAAAAATCATTGACAACTCCCAGAATTATGGGAATGAAAATATTGAAACTTTGGTTTATAAGGACTCTTTCTGACTTTCATTTTTCTTTGAACACCAGAAACTTGGATTTCTCTACCCCTATTCCTAGAATAGTGGAAAGGCTGTTGAAGATTGGAAGTAGAAAAAGAGTTAGGCATGAACAAAGAAGAAAAAAGTCATCAGTATCATGTTTCATGATGATTAGAAGGGAAAATATGAAAAATTTTTATTGTTCTCTAAAGAATTCCCTCTTGTAGTTAAAATTCTTATTTCATATAACATCATGAAAAGAGAGCTTTGCTGACCCAGAATTAGATCCCCAAGTTTTTTTTATTTGCTCTGCTGGCACAGCAAAGCTTATGGGCAGCTCGTAATTGCCTGAGTGCCCAAAGGTTATGGATCAATCACTCGGACTGCCAGTCGTGCCAACTTGCAAGCCTGGGAATACTCAGAGAGACTTGGGATCTTTTTTCACTAAAGCAAAATGGCTTTACTGTTAGATTTGGAGGAAAAACAGAGTGAAAGGAAAATGCTATTGAGTGTACTTAGTGAGAAACATCATTTATATCTGACAGTAGCACATTTTTAATAATGAGGCCAGCATGGAGAAGATGGAGAGCAGGAAAGACCTTACAAGGAGAGCTCTGCTCAGCGAGCCAGCTCAGCTGGTGTGAAGCAGACCCAGAAGTCCACAGGGGAAAAGAACATTATATTTTAGAAATGCAGTGTGCAGCATTTACTTTTATTTTTAGGGGGAAAAATGTTTGAGAGTCAACCCCACCCGCTGACTTCATCTCATCTCAACTTTTAAATTTTTAAAAAAATATTTATTTATTTATTTGGCTGCCCCAGGTCTTAGCTGCGGCTCGCGGGATCTTTTGTTGCAGCATGTGGGCTCTTGGCTGCGACATGCGGGATCCAGTTCCCTGATCAGGGATCGAACCCGGGTCCCCTGCATTGGGAGTGCAGAGTCCCAACCACTGGACCACCAGGGAAGTCCCTCATCTCAACTTATTTATTCTTGCCAGCTAAAAGGTCTCGGTTACACACATCTGAAATCTTTTTATTTTTTATTTATTTATTTTTTATTTTTGGCCACATTGGGTCTTCGTTGCTGCGTGCAAGCTTTCTCTAGCTGCTGTGAGTGGGGGCTACTCTTCCTTGCAGTGTGTGGGCTTCCCTTGTTGCGGAGCACGGGCTCAGTAGTTGTGGCTTGTGAGCTCTAGAGCGCAGGCTCAGCAGCTGTGGTGCACGGGTTTTGTTGCTCCACGGCCTGTGGGATCTTCCCAGACCAGGGCTTGAACCCATGTCCCCTGCACTGGCAGACGGACTCTTAACAACTGTGCCACCAGGGAAGCCCTGAAATCTTTTTAATTGAACTTATTTTTGTCAATTATTCAAATAGTTGACATTATCCTTTAATGAAAGGAAATTTCACTTTTGCCAGAAGTTAGTATTAGGTTGAATCATATGGAATTGCCTATATTCTACTATTTTTGACCCTAAAACAGCAACTTCATCCTGCTTACCTTCCTACAGTACCTATAAGTAATTAGTATATGATAGATTTGGCATTTTATAATTGTAAGAATAGGATGGATTATTTAATACATGGTCCTGGGACTATTATACAAGCATTTGGGAAAAAGTGAAGCAGGAACCCTACAATAATCCATAGACAAAAATTAATTCTGAATACTACTATTTAGTTAAATGTTAAAATTACAGAAAGTTAAGAGCATTTGGATGAATATTTACATATTTTGGGAGGGTACAGAAAGCATTTATCAAAAAAGCACAGGATAAAGCCATAATAAATTTAAATAAGATTTTTAAATTAAATATTATGTTGACGCCAAAACATCAACACCTATCTTTTAAAAACTCCACAAATAGGGAATTCCCTGGTTGTCCAGTGGTCAGGACTCGGCACTCTCACTGCCGAGGGCGCCGGTTCAATCCCTGGTCGGGGAAGTAAGATCCCACAAGTCACACAGCGTGGCCAAAGAGAAAAAAAAAAACTCCACAAATAAAATTAAAGCATATTTTTAAAACTGGGGGAAATATTTGCAACATACATGGCAGAAAAGAAGTTGAGACCCTTAATACCTAAAGAACTCTTAGCTATCGACAGGAAAGAGATAAACACTCCAACTAAAAATGTACAGTTTCCAAAAGGAGACATACAAATCCCAATAAACCTCACAATCAAAGATAGGGCAATTGAAAACATTATGGAGATACCAAGTGCCACCTTTCAAATTAATAAAGTAAAAAGAATGACTGCACAAGCAATGGTAAGAATATAGGAAAGTAAATGTTCTCATACACGGCTGGAGAGATGGTGCTAAATTCACGCTTTCTAGTGGGCAATTGGTAATTTGCATCAAAAACATTAAAACTCGGGACTTCCCTGGTGGCGCAGTGATTAAGAATCCGCCTGCCAATGCAGGGAACACGGGTTCAAGACCTGGTCGGGGAAGATCCCACATGCCGCAGAACAACGAAGCCCGTGCGCCACAACTACTGAACCTGCGCTCTAGAGCCCGTGCTCCACAGCAAGAGAAGCCACCGGCTTCCCCCACTGGCCGCAACTAGAGAAAGCCCGCACGCAGCAACGAAGACCCAATGCAGCCAAAAATAAATAAATAAATTTATTATTTTTTTAATTAAAACTCTGCATATCTTCTGAGCCCACGGTTCTACCTTTTGCGAGCTACATTACGGAAAAGCCCACAGACATGTCCAAAGTTACATGTAAAGTACTTCATCAACTTGAAAACTAACTAAATGTCCTAAAATAATGGAATTATTCAAAAACCACGACACATACAAAGCAAAATACTGTGCCAGGGATAAAACCATGCTATAAAAAGATATTTCTAGGCCTGAAGAAAAATACGCTTATAAAAAAAGAAAAAAATCAGCCTATAAGTCAACATGTGCACGGTACAACCCAGGGTGGGGTGGGATTCACACCATGATTTGAACTGTATACAGCAGCCTTGGTGCCTTATTTCCTGGTCTTGACCTATCACCTGATACCCACAAGGTACTGACATGCATGATGACGATGTCATTTCCTACACAGGACATAACGATATCCCAATTTAGCCTCCTTCTCCAGAGAAGGGAATAGAGATCATCTAGAATCATCTTGACATAGTTCTAGTTTGTCACGTCAGTGGCGGCGTAGAGAGGGGTGAGATAAATCCCACTTCGTGGGCCGGGTGAAATCTGGCTTCGATAAACACTGATTTTAGTAATAGCTTATTATTATCCCAGGGGCACCACCCCGCCGCCGCTAACACTCCTTATTCCCTTTATCCTGCTTTATTTTTCTTCTCCATATACACCACCTTCTAATACTGCCTATAATTTACATATTCACAATTTTTATTATCTGTCTCCCCCTACTGGTATGATGAAGGTAGAGATTTTTTGTCTGTTTTATTCACTACTGTTTATGCTTAGTATCTAAAACAGTACCTGGTACACAGCAAGACCTGAATAAATATTAATCACACAAGTGAATGAATGGAAGCACATATTTGCTATCTATATACCATGCATCAGGCACCTTAATTCAATTAGTTAAGGACAGAGAAAAGAGATCACAAATGAACAACATGAAGGGTATTGGGGAAGGCAGCAGTGGCAACCAACCCTTTTTGTCTTGCTCATGGTTGTGAGCGTGGTGTTGGGTAAGACTTGATTAGTGATAAGTAAGCCAATGTCTCTTTTAACGCAAACTTGGGGAGCTGCCTCTATCTCCCTACCGACGCTGACCACTGAACCCACAGTGAGGACCCTAACGTGAGAGGGCGGGGAACTAAACAAGCCAGGCTGGGGCAGGACTCCTCTCACTCACTCTACTCTGGATTTAAGGCTCATGAGCAGTTCTCCAATAACCCAGAGTGCCGCATCCAGGAGCAGAGAAGTGTGTGACAAAACAGTGGCATTAAATTACGTCTCAATAAGGAGAATAAACGCAATACTGTGCAGATATGCATAATGGTGGTCATTTCTAATGGATTTTTTTAAACCCACATTTTTGGCCTTACTACTTAGAATCCTTCTTTTACTTTCTATACTCAAATTCATCATTCTCAGAAGCATTGTACTTTCACCCTAGAATGACTAGTTCTTTGAATCAGACTTCATAATAATGTTCATTATATTTTCCTGCTGAGTAAGATCAGCTTTGAGCTTGTTTAGGTAGAAGTGAAGTTTAAGGATGTATGTCCTGCGCTTCTTTCCCTCTCCCCATGTAATCTGTCACAGCTCCTGGCTTTTGCCTCTTTGCTGATCATTACTTTGAATGTGCCTACAATGAAGAAAGCCTTCATTTTTCTGCTTTAACGAAAGGAAAAAAAAAAAAGATGTCTCCTCCCGCGAGTGCATAACAGCCAGGTTTCACAACATGAACAGGAACTTCAAAATTATTGCCAGTTCCTGACATGCAGATAATTCTTCCAGATTTGCAGTTTTTCCAGTCCAAATTATACTTGAAAAACTACCAGCTCCCTAAAACAAACTCTATGTAATGTCCAGCTCATACCAGCCCTGCAGTAACAGGAAGAACACTGCTTCATATTTCTCCCTTGAAAGGCAATGCAGTCTAGTTGATAAGGGATCAGAGCTGACACCAGAAAACCTGACTGCATTTTTTTTTTTTGCGGTACGCGGGCCTCTCACTGTTACGGCCACTCCCGTTGCGGAGCACAGATTGACTCTACTCTTAGATGCTGCATTTTTTTTTCTTTTCCTCTCTTTCCCTTTCTTCTCCCCTCTCTTTCTCCTTCTCCCCCCTTCTTCTATTCCTCTCTCCCTCCCCAACCCCTATCTCTCTGTCTTTTTCTCTTTCTCTCTCTCTTTCCCCCTCCCTCTCTTTCTCTCTCTCTCTCTCCCTCCCTCCTAAAATGAAATATGTTATATTAGGACTTACAATACTAAGTGATGACAAGGACGTAGACAAACTGGACCTTTCATATGTTGCTGGTGGAAGTATAAAACAGCACAATCACTTTGGGGAAAGGTTTAGCAGTTTCTTATAAAGTTAAAACATGCATCTAACGTATGACCCAGCCACTCTGTTCCTAGGTGTATACCCAAGGGAAATGAAAACATGTGTCCACAAAAAGACTTGTATACGATGCCAGAGCAGCTTTATCCATAATATCCCCAAACTAGAAACTACACAAATATCCATCAACAAATGAATAGGTACACAAATTGTGGCATGTTCATACAATGGATTACCACTCAGCAATAAAAAGGAATGAACTGCTGAGATATGCACTAATCTAGATGAATCTCACCAACATTATGTTGAGTGAAAAGGTAGACACAAAGGAACAATTATATGTGGTTTTGATTTACAAAGTTTTAGAGCACATAAAACTAATCTATGGTGATATAAATAAGATTAGTTCCCCGAGGCAACAGGGATGGCAATGGTGAAGGGAGATTGTCTTAAAGGAGAATAAAAGAACTTTCTGGTGAAGTGAAAATGTTTTATTTCTTTATTGGTGTGGTAATTTCAAGGCTGTTTATATTTGTCAAAATTGATCAGACTATATACTTAATACCCATGCATTACATTGTGTGTAAATTATATCATAATAAAGTTGACTGAAAAATTCATACTGGGGTCTAGGCAAAGGTTTAGAAGAAAATTTTCCCAGAGTACACAGGTGGATCGTAAATCAGTCTCTCTGTAAATCCACATAGTGGTAGGCTAGAGGAGGTGGGTTAAATGAATGAGGTTGCGGGTCTCTTGGTAAAGCTCCTACTATCTGCCCCTATTAAATTCAACAGTCACTAAGCCCTTCAATCTGCAAGATAACATAGGGGGCATCATTGGAAATATAAAGATGAATAATTCAGAATTCCCACTCTCAACTGATTGCCAATTATCTTTGGCCTAGCGGTGATAAAAAACAAAACAATGGCCATGTACTTAACTAATCACTGTAAAACAAAGAATAATAAGTGGGTAGCATAGGACCATACTTAATGCATACTTACTCAATACCCAGCAATGTCACAACAGCTCACTGGAGATCTTACTTATATATGGTTCCTAAGCCCTCTGGGAAGAATTTTGAGGGGTGCTTTGCAGCCCAAGAATGGATTAGCAAACACTGGCATTACAACTCTTCCATAAAGAAGTTGGGACAGGGTTGCATTCCTTCCCCTGGGAAGGATGGACAGCAAAGTAGAAAATAAGCCTAATAGGAGGATGAGTCAAAGGACGGCACCCATCTTGAGATACAGGGAATGATGAAAGGTAGTTAACAGAATTGACAAGATCAGGACACCAGAGAACAGTTTCACATAGTCTTGGTCTAGGTCTTCATATGAAAGGGAAAGGAGAGCAGCCAAGATGGTGGAGTAGAAGAACCCTAAACTCACGTCCTCTCACAGCACACCCAAATCACAACAACCTGCAGAACATCCATCAATGAAAAAGTCCTAAACCTACCAGAAAGGGTCTCCTACAACTAAAGACATAAAAAAGGAACCACGATGAGACAGATAGAAGGGAAGGACTCACAATATAATCAAATCCCATACCCCACCCCCATGGGTGACCCACAAACTGAATAATAGCTGTATTACAGAAGTTCTCCCACAGGAGTGAGAGTTCTGAACCCCACAGCAGACCTCCCAGCCTGAGGGTCCAGAACTGGGAAGAGGAGCCCCCAGAGCACTTGGTTTTGAAGGCCAGTGGGGCTTGATTGCAGGAGCTTCACAGGATTGGGGGGAACAGAGACTTCACTCTCAAAGGGCACACATAGAATCTCATGCATACCAGAACCAAGGGCAAAAGCAGTAATTTCATAGGACCCTGGGCCAGACCTACCTGCTGGTCTTGAATGGTCTCCTGAGGAGGTGGGGACGTGGCTATAGCTCACCCTGGGGACACAGATACTGGTGGCAGTCATATTGGGAAGTATTCATCTGCATGAACTCTCCTGGAGGCTGACATCTTGCTTGGGTCTTTAGCACCAAGATGTGGTCCCACCCAACAGCCTGTAGACTCCAGTGCTGAGACGCCTTAAGTCAAACAACTAACTGGGTGGGGACACATCCCCATTCATTAGCCGAGAGGCTACCTAAAGACTTCCTGAGCCCACAGACACCTCTAGACACACCCCTAGACACCACCCTGCCCACCAGAGGGCCAAGACCCAGCTCCACTCACCCGTGGACAGGAACAAGCCCCTCCTGCCAGGAAGACTGCACAAGCCTCCAAACCAGCTTCACTCACCAGGGGGCAGACACCAGAAGCAAGAAAAGTATGGTCCCACAACCTGCAGACCCAAGCCAGAAACTACCCTGGGACCAGCCGGCACCTGGCTCTTGGGTGACAAGAGGGGAGTGTACTGCTGGGATGCATAGGACGTCTCCTACAGAGGGCCACTTCTCCAAGGTTGAGAAACGTAACTAACCTACCAGATACGTAAAAATACAAATAGCAGTTTAGACACAATGAAGCAACAGAGGAATATGTCTCAGACGAAGGAACAAGATAAAACCCAGAAAAAGAACTAAGTGATGTGGAAATAGGCAATCTACCTGAGAAAGAGTTCAGAGTAATAATCGTAAAGATGATCAAAGAACTCAGGAAAAAATGAAAAATACACTAGAAGGACTCAGTAGTACACTAAATGAGGCAGAAGAACAGATCAGTGAGCTGGAAGCCGGAGTAGTGGAAATCACTTCACCAAACAGAAATAGGAAAAAAGAATAAAATGAGGACAGTTTAAGACACCTCTGGGACAACATCAAGCATGCTAATATTCACGTTATCATGGTCCCAGAAGGAAAAGAGAGAAAGGGCCTGATGAAATAGTTGAAGAGATAATAGCTGAAAACTTCCCTAAACTGGGAAAGAAAACATTCACCCAAGTCCAGGAAACGCAGAGAATCCAATACAGGATTAACCTTCAGAGGAACATGCCAAGACACATTGCAATCAAAACGACAAAAATTAAAGAGAGAATATTAAAAGCAACAAGGGAAGGGCTTCCCTTGTGGCGCAGTGGTTGAGAGTCCGCCTGCCAATGCAGGGGACAGGGGTTCGTGCTCCGGTCTGGGAAGATCCCACATGCCGCGGAGCGGCTGGGCCCGTGAGCCATGGCCACTGAGCCTGTGCTCCGCAACAGGAGAGGCCACAACAGTGAGAGGCCCGTGTACTGCAAAAAAAAAAAAAAAGCAACCAGGGAAAAGCAGCAAATAACATACAAGGAAACTCCCATAATGCTATCAGCTGATTTCTCAGCAGAAACTCTACAGGCCAGAAGGGAGTGGCATGGTATACTTAAAGTGATGAAAGAGAAAAACTGAAAACTAAGAACACTCTACCCAGCAAGGCTCTCATTCAGATTTGATGGAGAAATCAAAAACTTTACAGACAAGCAAAAGTGAAAAGAATTCAGCATGATCAAACCAGCTTTACAAAAAATGCCAAAGGAACATCTCTAGGCAGAAAAGAAAAGGCCACAACTAGAAACAAGAAAATTACAAAATGGAAAAGCTCACCAGTAAAGGTGAACATACAATAAAGGTAGGAAATCATCCACATGAAAAGCTAATAGGGAGGTTAAAAGATGAAAGTAGTAAAATCATTTGTATGCAAATAAGCAGTAAAGGGATACACAGAACTATTAGATGTAAAATATAATATCAAAAACAGTAATTGTGAGGGGAGGAGAGTACAAATGCAGGGTATCTAAAGTGCATTTGAAATTAAGAGATCAGCAATTTAAAACAAGCACGTATATATATATAGACAGCTATACAAAAACCTCATGGTAGCTGCAAAACAAAAATCTATAATAGATATACACACAAAAAAGAAAAAGGAATCTAAACATAACATTAAAGATAGTCATCAAATCACAAGAGAACAAAAGAAGAAAAGGGAAAAAAAGACCTATAAAAACAAATCCAAGACAATTAATAAAATGGCAATAGGAACATATAAATTGATAATTACCTTAAATGTAAACAGACTAAATGCTCCAATCGATAAACATAGACTGGATGAATAGATACAAAAACAGATCCTGTATATATGCTCCCTACAAGAGACTCACTTCAGGTCTAGAGACACACACAGACTGAAAATGAGGAAATGGAAAAAGGCATTCCACGCAAATGGAAATCAAAGAAAGCCAGAGTAGCAATACTAGTATCAGACAAAATAGACTTTAAAATAAAGTCTGTCACAAGAGACAAAGAAGGACACCACATAATGATCAAAGGATTAATCCAAGAAGAAGATATAACAATTGTAAATATATATGCACCCAGCATAGGAGCACCTCAATATACAAGGCAAATGTTAACAGACATAAAAGGAGAAATCGACAGTAACACAATAATAGTGGAGGATGTTTTTTTTTAATTGATTTATTTTTGGCTGCATTGGGTCTTCATTGCTGTGCGTGGGCTTTTCTCCAGTTGCGGCCAGTGGGGGCTACTCTTTGTTGTGGTGCGCGGGCTTCTCATTGCAGTGACCTCTCTTGTTGCAGAGCACAGGCTCAGTAGTTGTGGCACGTGGGCTCAGTTGCTCTGCAGCATGTGGAATCCTCCCAGACCAGGGCTCAAACCCACGTCCCCTGCACTGGCAGGCAGACTCCCAACCACTGCGCCACCAGGGAAGTCCGTGGAGGATGTTAACACCCCACTTACATCAGTGAACAGATCATCCAAACAGAGAATCAATACAGAAACACACAGCTTAAATGACATATTAGACCGGATGGATTTAATTGACATTATAGAAAGCAGCAGAGTACACATTCCTTTCAAATGCACATGGAATATTCCCCAGGATAGATCACATGCTGGCCCACAAAGGAAGCCTCAGTGAATTTAGGAAAAGTGAAATCATATCAGGCATTTTTTCTGACCACAATGCTATGAGGCTAAAAATCAACTACAAGAAATATCTGCAAAAAACACAAACACATGGAAGCTAAACAATATGGTACTAAACAACCAATGGATCACTGAAGAACTCAAAGAGGAAATCAAAAAATACCTAGAGACAAATTAAAGTGAAAGCACAACTATCCAAAACCTATGGAGACAGCAAAAGCAGATCTAAGAGGGAAGTTTATAGCAATACAATCTTACCTCAGGAAACAAGAAAAATCCCCTTACACCTGAAGCAACTAGAGAAAGAAGAACAAGCGAAACCCAAAGTTAGTGGAAGGAAAGAAATCATAAAGGTCAGAGCAGAAATAAATGAAATAGAAACTAAAAAACAGTAGAAAAGATCAATGAAACTAAGAGCTAGTTCTTTGAAAAGATAAGCAAAATTGATAGACCTTTAGCCAGACTCATTAAGAAAAAAAAGGGAGAGGGCCCAAATCAATAAAATCAGAAATGAAAAAGGAGAAGTTACAACTGACACCACAGAAATACAAAGAATCCTAAGAGACTACTACAAGCAACTATATGCCAATAAAATGGACAACCTAGAAGAAATGGACAAATTCTTAGAAAAGTATAGTCTCCCAAGACTGAACCAGGAAGAAATAGAAAATATGAACAGACCAATTACCAATACTGAAATTGAATCAGTAATTTTAAAACTCCCAATAAAAAAAAAGTTCAGGATGAGATGGCTTCACAGGTGAATTCTAATAAACATTTAGGGAAGAGTTAACACCTATCCTTCTGACTATTCCAAAACAGAGGAAGGCAAACACTTCTAAATTCATTCTATGAAGGCACCATCACCCTGATACCAAAACCAGACAAAAATATGACAAAAATAGAAAACTACAGGCCAGTATCACTGATGAATGTAAACGCAAAAATCCTCAACAAAATACTAGCAAACCGAATCCAACAATACATTAAAAGGATCATACACCATGATCAAGTGGGATTTATCCCAGGGATGCAAGGATTTTTCAATATCCACAAATCACTGTGATACACCACATTAACAAAGTGAAGAATAAAAACCATATGATCATCTCAGTAGATGCAGAAAATGCTTTTGACAAAATTCAACATCCATTCATGATAAAAACTCTTCAGAAGGTGGGCACAGAGGGAACCTACCTCAACATAATAAAGGCCATATATGACAAACCCAAAGTTAATAGCATACTCAACAGTGAAAAGCTGAAAGCATTTTCGCTAAGATCAGGAACAAGACATGGATGCCCACTCTCACCACTTCTATTCAACATACTTTTTGGAAGTCCTAGCCACGGCAATCAGAGAAGAAAAAGAAATAAAAGGAACCCAAACTGGAAAAGAAGAAATAAAACCGTTACTGTTTGCATATAACATGATGCTATACACAGAAAGTGCTAAAGACGCTACCAGAAAACTACTAGAGCTCATCAATGAATTCAGTAAAGTTGCTGCATACAAAATTAATATTCAAAAATCTGGTGCATTTCTATATACTAACAATGAAATATCAGAAAGAGAAAGTAATCCCATTTACCACCACAACAAAAAGAATAAAATACCTAGGAATAAATATACCTAAGGAAGCAAAAGACCTGTACTCCAAAAACTATAAGACACTAATGAAAGAAACTGAAGGCGACATAAACAGATGGAAAGATATACTGGGCTCTTGGATTGGAAGAATCAATATTTTTAAAATGAACATACTACCTAAGGCAATCTACATATTCAATGCAATCCCTATCAAATTACCAATGGCATTTTTCAGAGAACGACAACAAAAAACTTTTAAATTTGCATGGAAACACAAAAGACTCTGAGTAGCCAAAACAATCTTGAGAAAGAAGAATGGAGCTGGAAGAATCAGGCTTCCTGACTTCAGACTATACTACAAAGCTACAGTAATCAAAACAGTATGGTACTGGCACAAAAACAGAAATACAGATCATTGGAACAGGATAGAAAGCCCAGAAATAAACCCACGCAGTTATGGTCACCTACTCTATGACAAAGGAGGCAAGACTATACAATGGAGAAGAGACGGTCTCTTCAATAAGTGGTGCTGGGAAAACTGCATAGCTACATGTAAAAGAATGAAATTAGAACATTCTCTAACAACATATACAAAAATCAACTCAAAATGCATTAAAGACCTAAAATGTAAGACTGGATACTATTAAAACTCCTAGAGGAAAACATAGGCAGAACACTCTTTGACATAAATCACAGCAATATTTTTTTTGGATCCATCTCCTAGAGAAATGGAAATAACAAAAATAAACAAATGGGACCTAATTAAACTTAAAAGCTTTTGCACAGTAAAGGAAACCATAAACAAAACAAAAAACAACGTACAGACTGGGAGAAAATATTTGCAAATGATGTGACCAACAAAGGATTAATTTCCAAAATATACAAACAGCTCATACAGCTTGATATTAAAAAAACAAACAACCCAATCAAAAAATGAGCAGAATACCTAAATAGACATTTCTTCAAAGAAGACATAAAGATGGCCAACAGGCACATGAAAAGATGCTCAATATCACTAATTATTAGCAAAATGCAAATCAAAACTACAATAAGGTATCACCTCACACCAGTCAGAATGGCCATCACCAAAAAATCTACAAATAATAAATGCTGGAGAGGGTGTGGATGAAAAGGAACCCTCCTACACTGTTGTTGGGAATGTCAGTTGGTACAACCACTATGGAGAACAGTATGGAGGTTCCTAAAAAATGTAAAAATAGAGTTATCATATGATCCAGGGATCCCACTCCTGGACACATATCCAGAGAAAACTCTAATTGGAAAAGATACATGTACCCCAATGTTCATAGCAGCATTATTTACAATAGCCAAGACATGAAAGCTACCTAAATGTCCATAACAGACGAATAGATAAAGAAGGTGTGGTATATATACACAATGGAATATTACTCGGCCATAAAAAGGAATGAAATAATGCCATTTGCAGCAACATGGATGGACCTAGAGATTATCATACTAAGTGAAGTAAGTCAGAGAAAGGCAAACATCATATGATATCACTTATATGTGGAATCTAAAGTATGATACAAATGAACTTATTCAGAAAACAGAAATAGACTCACAGACATAGCAAACAAACTTATGGTTACCAAAGGGGATATCACTTTGCTGTACACCTGAAACTAAAACAACGTTGTAAATTAACTATACTTCAATTTTTTTAAGTGAAAAAAATATTAAAGGGTGATGTAAAACTGAAAGGGCAAACATATTCATCAGAGCAGATAACCTCAGTGACATCACACAATAAAAATTTCTTTCTTCCTCCCTCAAGGTGCTCTGCAAATATTTTTGTTTGGGCAGTTCTCCTGAACCTCTGTCCTCCAAGTGACGACTCGGGGATCCGGGTGCTTCCATTTTGTGACTTCAAGGTAGTTTTGGTGCAATCTAGCTAATAGATGAAGAGACAAACACGTGGACAATTATGTGGAAAGTTTTACAGGTCATGCTTGGAAATGGTGTATATCAATTCTGCCCTCATTTTACGGACCAGAACTCAGCCACATGACCCCACTTAGATGCAAGGATGGCTGAGAAATTTCATTTAGCTTTGCGGCCAGTAGAGAAAAGAGACAGATCGGTGAACACCCACAGTCATGACCACAGTGAGGCTACTTATTGAGCAATTCGACAACTATAAATTCTCAGTGTTCAACTGCTCAAGGGAAGCTGACAGAGATGACATAAAGTGGGGGTGGGGTAAGAGAGGTATGAAGTACTCTGCTCTCCAGAAAATGCTATGTTCCTCATTGGGAATACAGGAGCAAATCAACAGTTGAAACCAGAAGAGCAGCCCTATGCCACAAATGCCGGGTGACCCCAAGAGCCAGAGAAGAAAATTAGCAGAGTTCTGGGGTCAGAATAAATCTGCCAAAGACTTTATAAAATAGCCCTATGCTTTGAGGAACCCCCCCAGGCCTGGAGTTGGCGCATCGTTCACAGCTGCAGGAGACTGAACTGGGTCAACTGATTTGAATTGTCAGTCAATAGAGTTCCAGAAGTTTAGCTGAGAGTTCTGACCAGATATCTCCTACATTATTAGTTGGGCTCTTGTTTTTTTCCTTTGTTTATATAGACTAAAAAATGAGGAACACTTCCTCAAAAAGTTAAACATAGAAGTATCATATGATTCTACAATTCCACTTCTCGATATATACTCAAAAGAATTAAAAGCAGGGACTCAAACAGATATCTGTACTGCCATGTTCATAGCAGCATTATTTATTTATTTTATTGTTTATTTATTTATTTATTTTTTGCCACACCGCATGGCATGCAGGATCTTAGTCCCCCGACCAGGGATCGAACCTGTGCCCCCTGAAGTGGAAGCACAGAATCTTAACCACGGGATCGCCAGGGAAGTCCCCATAGCAGCATTACATACAGCATTCCACCAAAAGGTGGAAACAACCCAAATACCTATCAGCAGATGAATGGCTAAAGAAAATGTGGTATATACATACAATGGAATATTATTCAGCCTCCAAAAGGAAGGAAATTCTAACACATGCTACAACATGAACTTTGAAAACAATATGCTAAGTGAAATAAGCCAGACACGAAAGAATATTGTATGATTCCACTTATGTTAGGTATCTAGGATAGGCAAATTCATAGAGGCAGAAAGTAGAAGTTACCAGGGGCTGTGTGTGTTGTGGGGGAAGGGAGTTATTGTTTAATGGGTACAGAGATTATGAAAGAATCCCGGAAATGGATAGTGGTGATAGTTGGACAATGTTGTGAATGTACTTCAGGCCACTAAATTGACTACCTAAAAATGATTAAAAGGGTAAATTTTATGTTATGTATATTTCACCACAATAAAAAATTTATTTTAATGAAGGACACAGGCTCTCTAATAAAAAAACAAATCATGTGTGAAGAGCCAGATAAAGAAGGATTCCAGTTGGTAAATGGGGATGGGAGGAATCAAGTAAAGCTTCATGGAAGAGACAACTACATCAGCTATGCCTTGGAGGATTTCGAGCTGGATGTTGGGAGGAAGGCGAGAGAGGGAGGACATATTCTAGGCAGTGAGGCAATGTGAGCAAAGGCAGAGTCAAAAAAAGTATGTAGCATATCTAAGAACTGGCGATTGGTCCCGTTTATTCATTGCATCTCCTGCTTTCCCTGTTGGGGGCGCTGATGCTCTCCCCTTGGAACTGTGTTCGGCAAAAGCTGGTTGCTCAGCATTCCTTAGGTGCCAGGCCATGGGTCCCCAAGTGGGCCACAGCAAACTCCTACTTGGCTTACTATGAACAGCCATAACCATTAGTTACATGCGCATGAATATTCCCACTTGATTCATACTAGGGGAGTTCACATCATTATAGAATATACACGTCACCTTTTTTAGGAGGGGTCATTGTGTTCTGCGGGATCTCGTCCATGGAATCTGTTTATACATTGTCAGACGTGTGGATGGATAATATTTCTGAAATGTTAACTAAAATTTTTTCTCCCCCATGCTTCGTCCTTTGTTTCTTCCTGCTCAAGCAGGTAGGCGTGTGTGAAGGCTACCTCAAGGGAGGAATGCCAAAGGGTGGTCTTGTTTTGTTTTTGTTTTTTAACTGGGGTGTAACTGACATATACTATTATATTAATTTCAGACAAAGAGTGGTGTTTGAGATTCTTACGAAAGTTAGGCATGGCTCTTTTCTCTGGACAGGCATTATTGTGATCCTCTTAAAATCAACAAGATAGGGGGCTTCCCTGGTGGCACAGTGGTTGAGAATCTGCCTGCCAATGCAGGGGACACGGGTTCGAGCCCTGGTCTGGGAGGATCCCACATGCCGCGGAGCGGCTGGGCCCGTGAGCCATGGCCGCTGAGCCTGCGCGTCCGGAGCCCGTGCTCTGCAACAAGAGAGGCCGCGAGAGTGAGAGGCCCGCGCACCGCGATGAAGAGTGGCCCCCGCTTGCCACAACTAAAGAAAGCCCTCGCACAGAAACTAAGACCCAACACAGCAAAAATTAATTAATTAAATAATAAACTCCTACCCCCAACATCTAAAAAAAAAAAAAAACCAACAAGATAGAAGTTTCTGAACACCAGTAGTCAGGTTGGTCTATTTGTGTGGGGGGGATTTTAATTTTTTTATTCCCTGTCCAAGACAATTCTCAGTGACATCAAGTAGTGTATAATCTGCACACTTCTCAGCCTTCTGCTGCAGATGGCTTCGTTTTCCCACTTCTGAACTGCCCTGCATCACAAGCTGCTGTATCTCATCTGGTCTCAGGAGTGGACCGACCCCACCCCACAGCCAAGCCTGCAGGCCTGCCCGATGCACTGTGTGAAAGGTGGGAGACGGCTGATCATTTCATTACTTGTCCTGGGGCAGAAATGAAGGGCTGAGGGGACAGCCAAACTGACCGTCCATGCCTCGTTCAAGGGCAGTCTCTTTTCCAGTAACTGCATCAAACAGGAAGTGAACATAATTTCTCAACACATATTTTCATAGCGGAAAATTCAAAGCATACCCTAGCCGAGTGATCAAAATTAACAGCACCAGAAAAGGGAAAACAGACATGGTGTGCCTCTAGTTGAGATAGCCTGGATAGATATCTTAGATTCCCTGAAAAATATTCCCTGGTTGTTTTCAGGGAATTTGGGAGCCTCTTGTAATTAGTTCTCTTGGTAGAAATATGTACCCTCCCTGCATCTCCCAAAGCCATGCTTCTCAAACTTTACCGTGCTTACCAATCACCCAAGACTCTTGCTCAAAAGCAGATTCTGGTTCAGAAGATCTGAGGTATGGCTCAACGTTCTGCATCTCTAACAAGCTCCTAGGTAAGTGGAGTGTGGCTGGTCTTAGAGCCAAACTTGGAGTAGCAAGGTCCTAAAGCAATGGTTCTGAAAGTGGTCCTTGGACCAGCAGCATCTGTAGCACCTGGGAACTATGTTAGAAATGCAGACTTTCAGGTCTCATCCTCCCTCCCCCCGCCTTTACCCCCTTCCTCCCCCCAGGCCAGATCTACTTACTTACTGAATCAGAAACTCTAGGCCTGGGGTCCAGTTCAGCTGATGCTGAACCCAGCCTCTGTACACCGAGACTGAAGTAAATCTCAGAGACAGTTTTGGATGAAGTCAAAAAGAAGAGTTATTTCTTTGCCAGGCAAAGGGGGCCCACAGTAGGCTAACGCCTTCAAAACTGTGTGTCCTAACCTGGTGGTAGGGGCTAGTGAGGAGTTTTATAGTAATGGCTCAAAGAGGGCGTGATCAGCTCGTGGACAGACGTGCTTCTGATTGGTTGGTGGTGAGGTAAGTGGGAGTCAGCATCAGCAACCTCCTGGTTCCAACAGGTCTGGGGTCTACGTGCTTGTGGGCAGCACACTGTTAACTTCTCCCACCTGGGGGAGGAGGACTTTATCTGCAAAACAGCTCAAAGATATTACGCGTATCCCTTGAAGGGGAAGCAGAACCCAGCCCTGCAAGGCCGCACTATTGTTTCTCTTGAAGGCATCCCCTCCCTTCCCCGATTAGCAACTGTTTGGACCTGCCCTTTGGAACTCAATGAAGGTCATGGAGGCTGAACGAAGGCTATTTCCTGCAAACAAGAAATGCGAGACACAGAAAGAGTTTTGTGCCCAGGAGCCCCACAGGGCCCTGCTCGGTTTCACAGCCAGGGCCAGAAGTAGGATTAGGCAAAACTGAAGGAGGTACCTAGTTCTTGCGGTGAGGGATGGGGGTCAGGGTCGCGCAAGTGCAAGGTCAGCACCTGAATGCAGTCAGTGCCTCCCAAGCCCTCCAGGAGATTCTGATGAAGCCAGAAGAGAACCATCGTCTCCTTTCTTTTCAATAAATCACCTCAGTGCGATAGCGGCCTAATTGTACTTAAATTATCTGGACCTTAACTCAGATGCATTGAATCAGAATTTTCGGAGGCAGAAAGATGTTCGTCTGCACATAAGGGGATGGGAATGAGAATGCTGTTTGCTCTGGGAAGGATTTGGAAGAGAAAAAGAACGTATCAATCATGATACACTGGATAAGCAAAATGTGTGGAGGCATACTGCAGTTACAGGCAAGGAACCAGATATACCACAGAGCAATGTGACCAGGGCAGAAAAACAAAGCGTTGGATGAAAAATGCGAGAAATGTAATTTAGAGCACAACACCATTTATGTAATTTAAAATGCATGCTTTTTTAAAATACATTATTTCTTTTTAAACAAAGATCCATGAACAGAGAGGGTAGCGGAGGGGAAGTGGAATAAGAGTGAGGACCAAGGATAAGGGGGAAAAATTGGTAAATAATGAGCAGACAAACAAGCATAAAAGAGAAGAACTTTGCAGGCAGATGACAACACGCTCTGAACTGGGGAATATGATCCACGCACCTCCAGCACAAGGTCCTCTAGTTGGCCGCGTGTGTAGCAATCTGCAGATGGAGACAAGAAATCCATTGAAAACGAGAACCCCAGAGGAGTTTTCTGCACCCCTCTGACGTCTTTAAGTTCAAAGCATTTTATTTTCTAGCACTTCTATGATTTGGCTGCCACATAACTTTCTAGTCACCCTGCCTGACACTTTGCAATCCAGTAATACACTAAAATGTCACAATGTTTCCCACCCCCAGATCTTTATTCATGCCCTGTCTCCTGCTTGAACACTCTTTTTAACTCTCTTCACCTGGGTAACTCTTATTTATTCTTTTCAACTCTGCTCAGGTGCCATCTCATCAGGAAAGTGTTTCTGACCCCTCTGGCTGGATTAAGTTGATTCATTGGCTTTTAAGGCACTGGATTACTTGGTCGTGGAGTATTATACTGTAATCATTGCTTTGTGTGCTTTTAAACGTCCGTAGCCCAAGAAATTGCCCTTATCACCTTTTGCTCCTCAGTGCCTGTCAATATTGTACCTGCAATTCAGTAGGTTTTCAAATGTTGTAGGGCTTACCAATAAAGCAGGTGGGGTAGGGCTTACACAGCACTAGGAATATTATTTATGTATTCATTCACTTACACAAGACCTTGTTCAGAAAGCACTTAAGGCAGCACTTGAGAGCTAAATTTCCGAGAAGGGGAAGGTGGAATTTCAATGTAATAACCACCAGCAATAGCCGCTCTCTGCAGTCACAAGGATGCATCATGGCTGAACAGACCAAGATCTGGAGCCTGCCTTTCTTACTGTGGCTGGCTGGCAAAAGACCTCCATCCCTGCCTGCTACTGCCATCTCCAGGGGACTGGTTGACTTACACTCAGCCGCAGGCCTCCAGATGCCAGGAGAAAATCACAGCTCTGAATGAAAATCACCTTCGTCAGTGGACCGAAAGATAGCTTATTCTTTCCTTTTGTCTTTCAGGTCTCTGAGAGAGGGTTCGCGTACCCTGTGTCTTCCAGTCAGGAAGAGACCAGAAGACCATTTTACACTGTTTCCTTATCTACATCAAATAATTTCTGAATGTACAGCCTCACAGGATGGATTGATGTCGAAAATTGGAAAGTTCATGTCTTAAAAGATTCACAACCCTCCATTGAGAAAACATTTGTAATTATAGCCATGCTCCCCTCCCACAGGAAGGAAAATAAATGTTTTATTTAAATCAGTTATGTAAAAGTAAAAAAAAAAAGCTGAAACACTGGGTCTACAATGATTTTGCCTCCAACTTCACTAATCATCAGGGAAATGCAAATCAAAACCACAATGAGCTATGGCCTCACACCTGTCAGAATGGCTATCATCATAGAATCTACAAACAATAAGTGCTGGAGAGGGTGTGGAGAAAAGGGAACCCTCCTACACTGTTGGTGGGAATGTAAATTGATACAGCCACTACGGAGAACAGTATGGTTTTTGAGGTTTCTCAAAAAACTAAAAATAGAACTATTATATGACCAGGAAATTCCACTCCTGGGTATATACCTGAAAAAAACAAAAACACTGATTTGAAAAGATATATGCACATCAATGTTCATAGCACCATTATTTGCAGTTGCCAAGATCTGGAAGCAACCTAAGTGTCCATCAACAGATGAATAGATAAAGAAGATGTGATACAGGGACTTCCCTGGTGGTCCAGTGGCTAAGACTCCGCACTCCCAATGCAGGGGGCCTGGGCTCGATCCCCGGTCAGGGAACTGGATCCCACACCGAAGATCCTGAGTGCCGCAACTAAGACCCGGCACAGCCAAAAATAAATAAATAAAAAAAATATTGCTATAAATTTGTATAATTAAACCAACTAAACTTGTGGTAATTTGTCACAGCACCAAATAAAATGAATACAGCGACAGTCTGAGTACAGCACCATCGTGAGAAAAATCCAAGAGGAACACTGTGGCCTGCGAAGCCAGGAAAGGGAGATCATTTCTTCATTTTAATAAGCACGGTTAGTACTTTAACCAGAGTTGTTAATTATCTCAGACAATACAACAACGCACTATCTCTCCCTAACAATAGCTCAGAAGTATATAGCTCTTAGGTGTCAGACACTATTATAAGGGTATTTTTTTTTTTTTTTGCGGTACGTGGGCCTCTCACTGTTGTGGCCTCTCCCATTGCGGAGCACAGGCTCCGGACACGCAGGCTCAGTGGCCATGGCTCACGGGCCCAGCCGCTCCACGGCATGTGGGATCCTCCCGGACCGGGGCACGAACCCGTGTCCCCTGCATTGGCAGGCGGACTCTCAAACACTGTGCCACCAGGGAAGCCCTATTATAAGGGTTTTAAATGTATTAATTCGTTCGATTATCATAAGAACACTAAGATGAAAATACTTTTATTTACCCCCATTTTTCTGATGAAGATCCCGAGAGGTTAAGTAACAATTCCAAGCACACAGAGCTAGGAAATGGCAACACTGGACTTCAAATCCAGGCAGTCTGGCTCCAGATTCCAAGTAAGTGCCATCCAGAGCAGTCCTATGAACTTCAGGGGTGGAAGGCTTAAAAGCCAAAACCGGGGACTTCTACACCCAAAGCTTGACCATGAGCACCGTGGCATCTACGTTTCCAAGTGTAGGAACATCTGCTGTTTTTGTCCACTCAGCACCCCTGCCACGTCATTTGGTGAGTAGTGTGTCAAGTTTCCTTGGACAATAACCTCCTCCCACAGTGCATAGTCACCGTGGACTGTCAATCAAGATGCGCCGCCCTCCCCCTGGCCAATGCCATACAAGCCAGACCAATACAATCCCCTTCCCCTCCCACCCCTGGAATTTGAATCTCTGCAAGATTCGCCTTAATTCCTGCTCCTGGTTCCTGTGTTTTCTAAAGCCTACACGTTCTGCTTTTTCTCTGATTTGGTGGGCAACCCCATATCCTTCCAATAAAGTCTTTTTTCATATACGTGTACAAGAGCCAGTTACTGAAAATGAGCATTCAAGAGACTTCATATTTGTTAAGAACCCAATCTGTAAATTGTCTTTCCCATCAACTGAAAAGAGGCTGGAACACTCCTCTCAGCCCTAGAAGAGGCAGAACATAGGAGGCTGATCAGAGAATAGGCAGAGCTGGGAGTGAAAGCGGCTGGGGACTGCAGAGCCAAGCAAATAAAATGAAGCTGCAGTCCGATAATTAATCAGAGGCAGTTTGGGAAGTAGACAATTTTCCAAAGCAATTACTGTTGCACAGACTATGTATCCAGAGTGAACTGTGAACGATGATTCAACCACCGCAGCATCCACTAGCATGGACCCAGTCGATAAAGGAGCCACTGAACCCAGACGACACAGGAGGTGAACGAGGACCCCGCTGGCATAATTAATTCTTGGATGGTCTTCATGTACGGCTTTCAGTAGCTACCTTGATCTAGTGAACATTAGTGACCATTGCAGTCAAGATACTGTTGGCAGAGCTGACAAATCAAATAAGGATTACTTCCCACAGAATGCCACCTTAATAGGGCTCATTTCTTTTGTAGTTACTATATAAAAGTAGGACAAGAATAAAACTTATTTTGAATTCCCTAGACTTCTGCAGGCCTGTGTATCATTGCAATCTAAAAATGTTTCATTAGGGTGCATTTTTCCTCTGCAGTACCTATTATATGTACATCTAAAAATCCACAGCCTCCAATCTCTCAATGTTAAGATAAAAACTTTGAGATCAGCAGCAGTTTCACTGACCTGATTTTAACAGGTCTTAAAGTCACTTTCAGTTGTCAAAACTTTTTTAATTACAAAAAGCTACATTTTTCCAATAAATGAAATGTCAAACGTTTTGAGATTACCTGAGGCAGGCTTTTTAAAGTGTTGTGGGGTTTATTTTTTTTAACTCTCCATTCGTGACTGATTTAGGGACATTAAAGTCCTTATGATTACTGTCATCACCCCTCATCTTTTTCAACAATTTTGTCCTAGATTCAGCCCATAGAAGACAAGTTTTACTGTCACTCTTTAAGAATGTCACTAAGGGGCTTCCCTGGTGGCGCAGTGGTTGAGAGTCCACCTGCCGATGCAGGGGACACGGGTTCATGTCCCTGTCCGGGAAGACCCCACATGCCCTGGAGCGGCTGGGCCCGTGAGCCATGGCCACTGAGCCTGCGCATCTGGAGCCTGTGCTCCGCAACGGGAGAGGCCACAACAGTGAGAGGCCTGCGTACTGCCAAAAAACAAACAAATAAAAATTAAAAGAATGTCACTAAGAAGTCATTCTACTTTCCTGAGATAGCTAACTCCATGATTAGTAGATCTTATGAGGAAAAATCTCCACTTTAGTCTTTTGACTGAATGTCATGCATTTCTAAGGTCATTAAGAGAACAAGAGCAAATCAAGAATGCATTCAGATTTCAGTATTTTTTTTTATTACATATGTATATCGCAGTGGGTCTAGACTCAACAGTCATCAGGGTGTGCTTTTGTATCTTTGTTTGTTTACATCCCCAGTATTTATCTTATAACCAGAAGTTTGTACCTTTTGACCACCTTCATCCAATTCCTCCACCCTTCACTTTCTGCCTCTCATAACCACAAATCCAATTGCTTTTTCTGTGAGTTTGGTTGTTTTTTGGTTTGTTTGGTTTTTTTTTAAAGATACCGCGTATAAGTGAGATCATAGGTTTATCTTTCTCTCTCTGAGTTATCTGAGTCACTTCATTTAGTATAATGCCCTCAATGTCCATCCATGTTGTTGCAAAGGGCAGAATTTCCTTCTTTTTTGTGGCTGATTAATATTCCAATTCCATTGAGTGTATGCATGTGCGTTTATGTCACATTTTCTTTATCCATTCATCTGTTGAGGGACACTTGGTTGTTTCCATGTGTTGGCTACTGTAAATAATGCTGCTATGAACATGGGGATGCAGATATCCCTTCAACATAGTATTTTTGTTTCCTTTGAATATGTTCCCAGAAGTGGAATTGCTGGATCATTGGTCATCAGAATTGACTTCTCATGAAAGCTTACCCACTAATTAGCTATGTGTCAGGGATAGATTGCAAAAAATCTGCCCAATCCTTCACCTTTCCCTGTCTTAGCTTCTACCATAAAAAAAGTGAAATCTATTCCCCTGCCCTTGGAATCATAGCTGTTTTCATGATTTGTTTTGGCCATAAGAATGCAACTAAAGTGATGTCGTGTGAGTTGTAGGTCTAGGCCACAAGGAGCCTTGCAGCTTCTACTCTGCTATTGAAACCTGACACGACTATGTGAATAGAACTGGGCTAGTCTGCTGGAGATTGAGAGGTCATTTGGAGGGACGCTCTAGCTACTTCAGCCATCCCAGCCAAGGTCTCAGACATAGAAGTGAGCCAAGTCAAGAAAAGCTGAGCCTAGTTCAGACTATAAGGACTGCCATCAGAATGATAAGCCAATTAAATGATTGTTATTTTAAGCCACTAAGTTTGAGGATATTTGTTACCCAGCAAAAGCTAACTGATATAGCAGCCCTTACACAGAACACTTAAGCTCTCTAGGTCCTGTAAAACAGGGAAGTTGAAGTAGCACTAGAATGTTCTCACTGTAAAAACATTCTTACTAATATATTTACTACCTGGTTTGCTTCTTAGCACCCAAGTGGAAGGAAGATAAAATGAGATTCACACAATTGTACACAAGGATTCAAGGTGTATAGTATGGTATAGTATGTGAAAATGCTTGCAAACATTAAAGCATTATACAAAATTAAGCTGTCATTGTAATCACACACAAATCAAGACTACAAGTTAGTCTAAGGAAAAGAAATAAAGACCAGCATAAAACTGTGGAGGGGTTGCTCCTTCTCCAAGGCAGCCTGGAAAAGGGTGAGGAAGGAACTAGTGGTTATTGAGCACCTGCAATGTTCCTGATTATTTACGTGCATTTGTTCATATAACCCTCAAAATGATCTTATAAAGTAGTGTTATTATCAACCCATCTTAAAGATGAGGAAACTAAGGCCTGGAGATGGTAAATAATTTGCCTAAGTTCAGAATAAACTATAACAACAAAGGTATGGATGCATGAAGGGTATGAATTTCCAGTTTTCATAACACTGTCTGTCACCCACCAAGGCCAAAGTATTTTCATTAGGTTAGCCAAAAAGTTCATTCGGTAATATTATGGAAAAACCCGAACGAACTTTTTGGCCAACCCAATACTTTATCTTTATAGTATGTTTTATTAATATGTCTGGTAGAGTAAGTCCCCCATCATTATTTACATTTTTCAAAACCCTCTGTTATTCTTGTACATCTCTTTTACTTGATATTTAGAATCACCTTATCAAGATTCTAATTGACATTGCCTTAAACATATAGGTTAATTCTGGGGGAAAATGACAGTTTGAGAGTCAGACCAATTTCCCCCCCCTAAGATGTCCATGTCCTAACGCCTGGAATCTGTGAATATGTTATGTTACATGGCAAAGGGGAATTAAGGTTGTAGGTGGAATAAAGGCTGATACTCAGCTGACCTTAAAACTTTATATTTATTTATTTGGCTGTGCTGGGTCTTAGTGCAGCATGCAGGATCTTCGTTGCCGCATACAGGATCTTTTAGCTGCGGCATGCGGGCTCTTAGTTGCGGCACGCGGGCTCCTTCATTGTGGCTCGCCGGCTCCTTAGTTGCGGCACGTGAGCTCCTTCATTGTGGCATGCGAACTCTTAGTTGTGGCATGCATGTGGGATCTAGTTCCCTGACCAGGGATCGAACCTGGGCCCCCTGCATTGGGAGCACAGAGTCTTAGCCACTGGACCACCAGGGAAGTCCCCAGCTGACCTTAAGATAGGGAGATTTTTCTGGATTAACTGGGTGTGCCTTATGTAATCGTAAGGGCCCATAAAAGTGAAAGAGGGCAGAAGAAGAATAAAGTTAGAGGGAGATATGACTATGGAAGAAGGGTTAGAAAGGTACAATTCTGCTGGCTTTGGAGTTGGAGGAAGGAGACTACAAGCCAAGGAATGCATTGGAGGTTGAAGATACTGAGGAATTTATTCAGATATTCCTATTACCCCTCAGTTGAGAGTTGTTCCTGGGGCCATCAACTGCCCCACATAGGTTGTGTCCCCATGAAGCTGAGCAAGCTTTTGCAGTGCTAGAGAAAGCCCTTGGCAAAAGAGCAGAGATATACAGGTACTTGGCAGTGAGAAGCTACAGCTTACTGGGAATGTCCATAGCTTAAAGTGACTCAGGCAAGCCCAGAGAATATTGAGCAGAATATCAATGGCATTTATTATATTAGATACCCTCTCTCCCCTAATGGCTCTTGGAACAGTTCCAAGGTCTCCAAGCAAATCTCTCATCACTTCCAAATTTAATATCTCCAAACTTATCTTTCTCAGTAACTCAGGAAAGCCACAGTTCACCCCCACTTTCATGACTTTCCCCAGGTAGACACCATACCTGAGTAACTGGAAAAGTATTTTTTATTTTATTTTTATATACAAGCTCTTCAGGAGGAAATGTGGCTTTAAAACCTCAAAGACTGAGATTTCTACTCCCAGCCATGATGGAATAACTGGGGCTCAACATACCCTCCCACTGTAAACAACAAAACTGGTCAAAATATATAAGACAGGGACTTCCCTGGCAGTCCAGTGGTTAAGACTTCACCTTCCAAAGAAGAAGGTGCAGGTTGGATCCCTGGTTGGGGAGCTAAGATCCCACATGCCTTGCGGCCAAAAAACCAAAAACATAAAACAGAAGCAATATAGTAACAAATTCACTAAAGACTTTAAAAAATGGTCCACATCAGGGCTTCCCTGGTGGCGCAGTGGTTGAGAGTCCGCCTGCCGATGCAGGGGACGCGGGTTCGTGCCCCGGTCCGGGAGGATCCCGCATGCCGCGGAGCGGCTGGGCCTGTGGGCCATGGCCGCTGAGCCTGCGCGTCCGGAGCCTGTGCTCCGCAGCGGGAGAGGCCACAGCAGTGAGAGGCCCGCGTACCGAAAAAAAAAAAAAAAAAAAAATGGTCCACATCAAAAAACTCTTTTAAAAAAAGAAAAAAATATATATATGAGACAATACTTTTTGGACTTTGGATAACAGGCAGTACAGGATCATAAGGATGTAAGAAAAACAAACAACAAATAAGGTGAGTCATACAATCACTCCAGTTTTCTGCCTAGAGGCAATTTCCAGACTGTGAGGCAGAATCCCAAGCACAGCTGGGAGGTGCTGCTGAATTGAAGAGACAGACAGTGTTCAGGAAGACTTAGATGGCTGGAATTTCTGGGGCAGAGTACCAGGGAAGAGGGACATGTGCAGAGAAAATAGCTCCAAAAATAAACTTAAGAGTACTGTTGAATCTGTTGCTAAATATCAGTACTAATGTACATATGCATAAGGTGAAAATACTTGATGTTGGTCAAAAGAGAAACTGGAGCTATAATCAATAATTCCCAGAAATCACACAAGACTGTGAGATGTTTAAATTCTGGGAGGCTAGAGAAATTTCTTATTGAACATCCAGACCTTCAATGAAGAGCTCAGAGGATCACACTTTAGTAGAGAGGCTAAACTAGCCCTAGAGTAAAAGCTATTCTAAATCTATGCTAAGGAATTCCCTCGCAGTCCAGTGGTTAGGATTCAGCACTTTCACTGTGGGGGCCCAGGTTCGACCCCTGGTCGGGGACGATCCCAGTAGCTGTGCAGCCAAAAAAATAATAATAATAACAATAATAAATTCACACTAATAAAGCTAAAAACAAGCCTCAATGGGATCAAGTTGATCTGTAAGTAATTTTTTTTTTTTTGCTGTATGCGGGCCTCTCACTGCTGTGGCCTCTCCCGTTGCGGAGCACAGGCTCCGGACGCGCAGGCTCAGCGGCCATGGCTCACGAGCCTAGCCGCTCCGCGGCATGTGGGATCTTTCCGGACCAGGGCACGAGCCCATGTCACCTGCATCGGCAGGCAGTCTCTCAACCACTGTGCCACCAGGGAAGCCCGATCTGTAAGTGATTTAAATGCCTGTTAGTACAATGCCCAACACTCCTTAAAGAAAAGCAAGACCTAGCATCCCACAATGTAAGAAAACAATGTTCAGCAACCAATCAAAAATCATTAGACATACAAAGAAACAGGAAGATGTTATTCATAACCAGGAGAAAAAAATCAGTTACCAGAAACAGAATCAGAAATGACAGAGATGATGGATTTAGTGGGAAAGACTCTGAAAGAGCTGTTATGACTATGTTCAAGTATTTAAAGGAAAACAGGAGCATAGTGAGAAGAAAAATGAAAGATATGATAAATATCCACACAGATTTTTGAGATGAAAAGTACATAATCTGTAATGAAACATTATATATACTGAAAAGAAACTCAATAGATGGGACAACATAGGCTGGACCCATCTAACAAAAGGACTAGGTCATTGGAAGATAGTACTGAAGGTTTCATGCAGAATGCAACACTGAGAGAGAGAAAATATATCAGAGAGAGTATATAGAGGCCTACAGCTCAACAACAAAAAAATCCAAACAACCCAATTCAAAATTGGGCAAGGGACTTGAATAGACATTTCTCCAAAGAAGATTTACAGATGGCCAATGAGTACATGAAAAGATGGTAAACATAATTAGTCATTAGGAAAATGCAAATCAAAACCACAATGAAATACCACTTCACGTGGATTAGGATGGCTGTTCTCTCTCTCTCTCTCTCTCTCTCTCTCTCTCTCTCTCTCTCTCTCTCACACACACACACACACACACACACACACACACACAGAAAATTCTGCTGAGAATGTGGAGAAATTGAAATTGCAATCCTTGTGCATTACTGGTGAAATGTAAAATGTTACAACCACTGCAGAAAACAATTTGATGGTTCCTCAAAAAGTTAAACATAGAATTACCATATGATGCAACAATTCCACTTCTCAATATATACCCAAAAGAATTAAAAGTGGGGACTCAAACAGATACTTGAAAATCAATATTCACAACAGCATTATTCACAATAGCCAAAAGGTAGAAACAAACCAAATGTGTATCAACAGATAATGGATAAACAAAAAGTAGTATATACATAAAATGGAATGTTATTGAACCTTAAAAAAGGAAGGAAATTCTGATGCATGCTACAACATGGATGAACTTTGAAAATATTTTGCTAAGTGAAATGAGCCACACACAAGAAGACAAATATTGGGACTTCCCTGGTGGTGCAGTGCTTGGGAATCCACCTGCCAGTGCAGGGGACACGTGTTCGATCCCTGATCCGGGAAGATCCCACATGCCACAGAGCAACTAAGCCCGCATGCCACAACTACTGAAGCCCGCACGTCTAGAGCCTGGGCTCCGCAACAAGAGAAGCCACCGCCATGAGAAGCCCATGCACCGCAGCAAAGAGTAGCCCCCACTCGCTGCAACTAGAGAAAGCTCGCGTGCAGCAACAAAGACCCAACGTGGCCACAAAAAAAATTTTTAAGACAAATATTGTATAATTCCACTTATATCAGTTATCTAGGATAGGCAAATTCATAGGGAAAAAAGTAGAATAGAACTTACTAGGGGTTATGGGGGTGGGGAAGTAATGGGGAGTCATTATTTAATGGGTACAGAGTTTCTGTCTAGGATGATGAAAAAGTTCTGGAGATGGATAGTGGTGATGTTCGCACAACCTGTGAACACACTTAATGCCACTGAATTGTACACTTAAAAGTAGTTAAAATGGTAAGTAAATTTTTTGTTATGCATATTTTACCACAATAAAGTGTCAGAGAGAAGATGAGGGACATGGAAATTAGACTGTAAAGTTATATAATATGTCTGACAGGGTTAGAGAAGAAGAGAAAGGGGGAAATAGCCAAAAGGGCAACTTGGAGAAATAGCATTTGAGAGTTTTCCTGTATTTAAAGAATTGAGTCCTCACTTTTTAAAAAAGTGTACCCCAAGTACCAAGCAGAATAAAGATAAATCACAATCAAATACAGGCATATCTCATTGTATTGTGCTTTGCTTTATTGCACTTCCCACTTACTGTGTTCTTTACAAATTGAAGTTTTGTGGCAAGCCTGCATTGAGCAAATCTATCAGCACCACTTTTCTAAAAGCATTTACTCACTTCATGTCTGTGTCACATTTTGGTAATTCTCACAGTATTTCAAACTTTTTCATTATATTTGTTATGGTGGTCTGTGACCAGTGATCTTTGCTCTGACTATTGCAAAAAGATTACAACTTGCTGAAGGCTCAGATGATGGTTAGCATTTTTAGCTATAAAGTTTTGTTTTGTTTTGTTTTGTTTTAGGCCACGCCACGCACATGTGGGATCTTAGCTCCCCAACCAGGGATAGAACCCATGCCCCCTGCAGTGGAAGTACAGAGTCCTAACCACTGGACCACCAGGAAATTCCCCAGGAATAAAGTATTTTTAAATTAAGGTATGTACATTGTTTTTTTAGACATAATGCTACTGCACACTTAATAGACTATAGCGGTGTAAATATAATTTTATATGCACTGGGAAACAAAAATTTGTGGCGCTGCTTTATTGTGATATTCACTTTATTGTGGTGGTCTGGAACCGAACCCATAATATATCCAAGGTGTGCCTGTATATTGTGGGGAAACTGCAAAATATCAAAGATTGAAAGAAAATTTTAGTTACTGACTCTACCACTCAAGGTAAATACAGCTAGATGCTGTGTGTGTGTGTGTGTTTGTGTGTATACAGAATATTATTCAGCCATGAGAAGGAAGGAAATCCTGCCAATGGCAACAATATGGATCAAACTTGGGGACATTATGCTAAGTGAAATAAGTCAGACAGAGAAAGACAAATACTGTATGATATCACTTATATGCGGAATCTTAAAAAGGCAAACTCACGGAAACAAAGAGGAGAATGATAGTTGCCAGGGGCTAGTGGGTGGGGGAAATGGGGAGATGTTGGTCAAGGGTACAAACTTACAGTTATAAAATGAATAAGTTCTGGGATCTAATGTACAGTATGATGACTATAGCTAATAATACTGTATTGTATACTTGGAAGTTGCTGAAAGAGTGTATCTTAAATGTTCTCACCACAAGAACAAAATGGTAGTTAGGTGACATGATGGAGGTATTAGCTAACGCTGTCGTGGTGACCATTTTGCAATATATAAGTGGATCAAATCAACATGTCGTACATCTTAAACTTACACAATGTTGTGTGTCAATTATAGCTCGAGAAAGCTGGGAAAGAAGAATAAAAGCCTTTCACATGACCTTCCAAAGATCCAGTCTCTATTTTATAGATTCTTGTGGTCTTCCCCTGGAACTGCTGTATCCAGTCAGGAGATAAGGGGAGAGCACACCAGCTCTTAACTGCCTCATATCAGAAGTGACACATCCCTCACAGTCACATTACAGGGGCAAGAACTACTAGCCACGTGGCTCTGCTTAGATGCAAGGGGACTGGGAAATGTAGTTTAGTTTTGCACCCAAGAAGAGAAAATTGGGTTGTTAATCATGTAGCTAGTCTCTGCCACAGCTACAAAAGAGAGAAAGAAAGAAAAAAAAAAGATGATCTACATCAGAATGACAGTCTGATGACAGACTCCAAAACTAAAATTCAAGAGTGGGGAACAGTTTAACACAGACTCACAGACTGGCCCTAAAGTACATAGTAAAGGAAAAGATTTAGCCCACAAAAAATGAAACTAAAGGGAAGTAGGAAATGAAAAACAACAGTGATCATGGGAATCATTTATATTTTGGTAGATTTGATGACCTGTTATATGTTTTTTTAAAAACATATATATTTTACCCATAAAATTAACTAAAGAAGAATTTAAAAGGAGAGATCTCATTTGCAACAATCACAAAAATGATTGCATCCCTACCAATCAGCTCAACCATTATTAAAGAATGTAAAAGAATATCTAAATAAAAAAAAAAAAGAGAGAGAGAGGGTGTTCGAGGATGGTACATCAGTCAGCTTAGGCTATTGTGCTGATTTTGGAGGTAAGAATCTGTTGCCTCTACTATTCCTACAAAGTCCCAGAATTCCTACAAACTCAGAATTCAGGGCTCACTCTATTCTCTCTCATTCTTGCTTGCAAAGTGGACCAAATCTTGGCTAGGTACATCTCTTACTTATAGTATCTCCCCAGATGCAGACAATAGGGGTGAAGCCACATGACTAATATTGTCTCCTTCCCTCTCTCCCTAAACCTATAGGATCATTCAGCACGATACCTGCCTCTCTGAGGTATGACTAGTGATGCTTTACCAAATGTTTGCCACTTCATGATTGCCTTCTTTCTAGCCTTTAATAACTGTTTCTTTTCCAAACACCACTTAACTTCAGAGCCAATGCCACATCACTTGATGTTTTTCATGGCAGCACCCCACTTTGGGTCCTGATTATCTCCTTTAGTCAGCTTAGACTTAGTTATAAAGCAGTAACAAATGGCACACAGAAAGCTCTGTGCCTTACAACAACTAAGTTGACTTCTGCTTTTGTTCCATTTCTATCCCAGGACAGCTGTGGCTCCACTCAAGTCTGTCTTCATTCTGGCATGCTGGCTGTAGGGGCAGCCACGATCTGGGGCATGGCTGCTCTCATTGGAAGAGTGAAAGGAGACGTGATGGCTCTTGAATTTTTGTTCAGAGGTGGTTAAAGTAAGTCATGTGGCCAAACTTTACCTCAAATGGACGTGGATATATGATGCTGTTCTAGAAAGAGGAAGTGAATATTTTGAATAATTGTGTCATCAACCACAGATATGAAAACTCAATATTGAAAAGACGTCAATCCTTCCAAAATAAAGTGGTTAGTTTGATGTAATTCAAAAGAATTCCAACATGGTTATTGCTGCTGTTGGGGGTGGGAGCTGGGGGGATGTATGTATATGTATGTACTCAGTTTTGGTTTCTCTCATCTGTTTTGATTTTGCAGAACCCGCAAAGCTGATTCTAAAATTCTTATAGTGATACACAGTGCCAACAACTGCCGAAGCCATTTGAAAGGAGATAATCAAAGAGGAGGGGTTTCCTTTGTGCAATATTCTCCCTCATTATAAAGCTATACTATAAACTATGAGATTGGGACACTGGGACAGAAATAAACTCAGCAATTTCACTTCTAGGAATATAATGTAAAGACATTATTACACAGATGCTTACAAAGAGATGCTAAAGAATTTTTATCTGTGATTTGAATTGCACTGTTTACAATAGCATAAAATTGGAAATAACCTATATGTGCATCAGTAGTTGAATGAATAATTTGTGGTACATCAAAAAGCAGAATGCTAGATTAACTGTTTAAATGACCCAGAGCTGCATATATCAATATGTCTAAATCTCAAAAACATACTATAAATAGAAAAAAGGAAGTTGCAGGACCCATAATTTATAATACCATTTATATAAAGTTTTTTAAATGCAAGAAATAACACATATTATATACATACAATATATAGAATAACTATATTAGTTATGTTTATACATATATGGAGTTATATTCATATTATTATGTGTAATATATAATTCTGGAACATATAACATCTTGGCAAATTCAGGAGAGTGATGAACTTGAGGAGAGAGAGAGAGGAGAGGGTTGGAGGGGTCAATACAGAGGGCTGCGTTGCTCTCTGATGTTTCATTAGAACGTATCTGAAGCAAATATGGCAAAATGTTAACATTTGATAAAGCCAAGTGTTAGGTAGACAAGTATTTGTTCTTTTATTTTCCATAACTTAGTGTGTTTACGACATTTCATAATAAAATAATTCTAAGACCTAGCAATAGTCAGTTAACATTTTCTACTGGAAACTTCCAGACATCTACTACGCAGATATATATACAAATGTCCAAGTTCATGTTTTGTTTTGTTTTTTTAATTTTATTTATTTATGGCTGTGTTGGGTCTTTGTTTCCGTGCGAGGGCCCTCTCCAGTTGCGGCAAGCGGGGGCCACTCTTCATCGCGGTGCGCAGGCCTCTCACTATCGCGGCCTCTTGTTGCGGAGCATAGGCTCCAGACGCGCAGGCTCAGTAATTGTGGCTCACAGGCCCAGTTGCTCCGCGGCATGTGGGATCCTCCCAGACCAGGGCTGGAACCCGTGTCCCCTGCATTGGCAGGCAGACTCCCAACCACTGCGCCACCAGGGAAGCCCCAAGTTCATGTTTTAAACAATATTGATCTCCTAGACTTTATAGTACTTTGTTACATTCTATTTTCACTCCAAGTATCATAAATAGCTTTTACATTAATGCATATATATTAAAAATACCTTAATGGCTTATAATATTTCATTATACATTTGTATCATAATTTAAAACAAGTCTTGTCATACGTTTGTTTCCAATATTTCATTGTCATAATCAAAACCACAATATTATTTAATGTCTTTGTCCAATTATGTGATTATGCTCATAAAAATTCCTTAAAGTGAAGAGGCTTAAATAAAGGAAATGCACTTTTTAACGCTTCAACACATATTGCCTAAGTTGTCCTTCAGAAAAATCTATTCCAATTTACACTTCAAGTGTGCCTGAAATTGTGTTTTTCCTCTATTTTAGTCTTTACCAGTTTTAATAATCTTTATTATTTAAAGATCCATTTTGGAAACCTTAACTTCCCAACTGACAGAGGGCAGCCAGAGCTGTTTCTCCATAACTGGTTGTCCTAAGACAGCTGTGTTTGCTTAAACATACAATTTCTCAACAAACTAATTATAAATTGCATTTTGCTGAGTGATAAGAAATGTGACAAATCTTGGGAAAATATTGTCTATACCCTTGAGGCCAGTGCTATATATTTTATTATAGGTATTTTGAGCTCTGTAGGAAGTGTACAGTTCTCTTTCATTTCAGCTGGTGACTTGTCCTGAAGTCTAATTAGTCTAATTGGATAGGGAGATTCAAAGGTTAAGAAAAGTACTCCAGAGCAAGCAGGTTTTTTTACTCCACTGGTAATTTCCTGCTGTTTCTTGAAGTTGCCCTCAGTTCCCAAGTGACACTTCCCCTTTCGTTTCTAACAACAGACCAATGAAAATTAAAATCACGTTCCAGGTTTTGGTAAATGTGGGCCTCACCCTCCCAGTTTCTGCTTTGACAAGTACTGTTGGGATGCAACAAAACAAAAAACTTTAATCAATGTGGTGCCATGTGAAATGAGATACAGAAGAGGTCACCTTGGAGGATCTTATTAAAGTTAACCCTTGTTACAAACTTCTTATTGCCTAAGAAATTGCTTAAGTAAAATAATAATGTTTTACATGGTTTTAAGTAAAAAAAATTACATAAGTAAAACAGGTCCTTTGACTCCTACTAAAGAATAGAAAGATCAGTATGTTTTTTTATTGACAGAAACTTACAGTGAAATCGATCATTGGTTCTGTCATCTAATTATCATCAGAAATACGTCTTAAAATCAATTACTCTAAAACACCATTATTTTGGGCAGATGATCCTGTATCACAATTAGGCTTAACTGGGAGTGACAGCAACCCAAAAAACATCGCTTAACCCAACTGAAGTTTATTTCTCTCTCATATACTGAAGTATAGGGTTTATCTCTCATGCTCTGGCGTGCAAGAGACTTGGCCTCCAGCTTACTAGTCACTTGCTTCCTCATCCTTCCCAATCAGCATAATGTCACCAATGTGATGGATCAATGTGCGATCCTGTGGGACTGCCCATATCCGTTTAGACTATGTGATTACAGAGGACAGGCAAGTTAATACAGCCTTGTGGCAAAACTGTAAATGCATATGTTTGTCCATTTCAGTTAAATGAGAAATGTTTCTGATCCTCTTTACTGACTGGGATAGAAAGGAACACTTTTGCCAAATCAACGACTGCCTATCATGTACCTGACACCATGTTAATCTGCTCTAACATAGATACCAGGTCTGGCATGGCAGTTGTGGATGGGCCTATCAAGCAGTGATCCATGATCATTCCCCAGGATCCACCCAGTTTCTGCAGGGTCCAGACTAGGAAATTTAAGGAATCATGAGATCCTTTTAGATCCTTAAGGTGGCGATAATCTACACCATCCCCTAGGATACAATACTGTCTTTGAGTTACTACTTTGGCTGCTGGGGATGAGGGTGAGGGAGTAAAGGGTAGAAGAATGGTTGTGTTTCATCCACTTGGTCTTCCCGATGGTAATAGCTCTTATCCCACACACAGGTCAAGCACCAGTGTGGGGGTTAAATCAATTGCCAAGTATGTCCATCACAACTATACATTCAAAGATTAGGAAAATGGCAACCAGGTGGGTCCATTAAAAAAGTGGAGACATTTTATGGGACTTCCCTGGTGGTACAGTGGTTAAGAGTCTGCCCGCCAATGCAGGGGACACAGGTTCGAGCCCTGGTCCGGGAAGATCCCACATGCCGCGGGGCGAGTAAGCCCGCGAGCCACAACTACTGAGCCTGCATGCCGCAACTACTGAAGCTCGTGTGCCTAGAGCCTGTGCTCCGCATCAAGAGAAGTCACCGCAATGAGAAGCCCGCACACCGCAACAAAGAGCAGCCCCTGCTCGCCACAACTAGAGAAAGTCCGCGCGCAGCAATGAAGACCCAACGTAGCCAAAAATAAATAAAATTTTTTTAAAAGTGGAGACATTTTAAGCTGGACTTTGGCCCCCATATACCTCCACTCTGGCCATAATAATGCTCTGAGTCCCTGCATATCAATATCAACTCAGAACCTTTGTCCAATTGTCCTCAAAATGTCTGCACATTTCCCTTTTCCAACTGTAGGAGAGCAAAACGAATTTTTCTTCTACTCTTCTAGGTGCTTGGCTGAAACCACACTGTAATACAAGATAAAAAGGAAAAACACAAACAGAAGTTTAATAACATGTATAAGTCCTGTGTACATGGGAGATGTTCTTCTGGGAGATACCCAGGAAAAATGTGGAAAAACTCCCCAAGATGGCCCAAACCACCACCTTAAATATCATCTTCAGCTAAAGACAAAAGATGTTGCGGGCGGGGGTGGGGGGGAAGCCAGTTATGGGAGGTTATCAGAAAAAGCACAGAAAATACAGGTAAGGTTGTTATGCAGGTATAAGTCATTGCCTTCTCCATTGATAAGAGTTCCTAGAGATTTACCCATCCTTCTCTGCCTGGAACAAAGAGGGAGATACCCTTACAAATGGAGATTTCCCTTATAAATGTAAATGTCTCTTACAAAAGGATAACTTCTACTCTGTTTCCAGAGATTCTCCTGTGCCTGACACTTCTTTAAAATCATCAGCTCAGGGGCTTCCCTGGTGGCGCAGTGGTTGAGAGTCCGCCTGCCGATGCAGGGGACACGGGTTCGTGCCCCGGTCCAGGAAGATCCCACATGCCGCGGAGCGGCTGGGCCTGTGAGCCTTTGCGTCCCGATCATCAGCTCAGATAATCCTTATGCTAAAGAGGCGTATTTTGGGATGGCAGATTCTGCTCCCCATCAAGACCAAAGTGAGCAAGGAAAAGGAAGTTATATTGGGCATTTGCTGTGTGGGTAAAGCATGGTTACTTCCCTTATATGGAGCAAAGGGAAGTCTTGGAGCTGAGTCAGGTAACTTGTGCTGAGCAGGCAAGTGCTGATTGATTGACCCAGACCTTCCTTTTCTGGGAAAGGTAGCATGGAAACTTAGTAAAGTTTTGGTTTTCTGATATGGGACTTAGCATGAGAGACTCCACCTTGGGCCTAATCTGTTTGTTTTTTTTTAACACTGGGAAGCCGAAATAATTAGGGGCATGCCCCACACATCCTCAACCCATATATCAGATTCCCAGGTTGCCCAAAACGAGGCTCTGACTTTGGCATAATAGACTGCCTCGGTTGAGCATTCAATCATCTTTGAAGGTCAGTGAATATAACTATTGAATCTTGAGTTTTGTCTTCAGCTTTTTTGGCTTTTCCACTGCAGGAGATAAGGGTCTCTTTGTAAACTACCAAAGAGGCCTTCTTGGCCTTCACACCTGTTTTTCAATTGTTTACTAACTGCCCTGAGTTTTTCATTATCTCTCTGTAGGGTGTAGATGAACCATAACAGCAACCAGAGAATTCCACAATTCCATTGTGCTTATATGCGTTGCCACCTTCCCCCTCACCTCACTCCCACTCAACATCTCTGGACTTTTCAAATCCTGGAGCCAGCCTGAGCATTCCCCTTCCAACAGAACCTTCTCCCAAATCACCACTAGTGTGAGTGTTAGCAATAAGACCCCATTAGGCCAGGAACTGTCTATGTCCTACATACGACCCAGGATGGGGGTTCTCATTGCCAGACAGGTAGTAAGTGACCAGTCACCAATTCCCATCTTTTTTTTTTTTGGCCACGCGGCAGGTGGGATCTTAGTTCTCCACCCAGGGATGGAACCTGTACCCCCTGCAGTGGAAGTGAAGAGTCTTAACCACTGGACCACCAGGGAAGTCCTGACCAATTCCCATCTTTTCTCCTCCTTTCTCAGACCACTCTCAGTACCAACTGTGTCAGGTCCCCTGAGAAGCAAATGGCGAGACAGAGTGAAGAGTGGGGCCATTTGATACTTGGGGAAGATGAAGAGAGAGGAAGCAGAAGTAACAGAGAAAGCCTTTAAACTGTGATGCAGATTAGACACCTATGGGAAGAAAATGGAGTAGAAAGTAGAATCAGAGAGAGAGAACCTCAGGCTGCAATGCAGATCTGACAGAGTCTCAGCCAACCCAGCGGGGAGCTCTGAACAAAGATTGCCCATTAGTGAGGACCTATGTGTGGCAGAAATGGCCAGGCCTTTGTAGCCACGTGGTGCTTAGTCACTGGCTAGGGCTTGCCCTGGAAGAGCAGGGCTTCACAATGATGTGCTAAGGCACATGCTAAAGACACTGAATTTGGAGGCCGTCAGCTAACTGCAGTCTCTGCAGCTGATGAACAAGTTCTTTCTTGAATGAAGATACAAGTGGCACATCGTGTTTGCCATCGCAGGGGAAAACAACAGATGTCTACCTCATTTTCATCAGTAATATGAATACTTTCTACGCTAAACAAGCAAGTTATAGAGAATTTCATTCTCATGGTTCCTTTTTAAAGAAAATTGGCTCACCTACAACCTCCACAGGGAGAAAAGTAGACAAAAAGTATATAATCAATACTATAGTATTAATACTATTTATTAAGCACCTGTTATTTTTAGATACTAAACAAGGTGCCACGTAGAAATTCTCTTTAACCTTTACACTATTCATTGTCCATGGGTAACCCTCATCTCCAAGGATGGACCATTTCACACTATCGGCAAAAGTGAACAGAACAGGGACTTCCCTGGCGGTCAAGTGGTTAAGAATCTGTGCTTCCAGTGCAGGGAGCGCAGGTCTGATCCCTGGTTGGGCAACTAGGACCCCACATGCCGTATGGCATGGCCAAAAAAAAAAAAGAAAAGTGAACAGAACAAAAGCTGCCACCTTCCCTGACTCAGGTTCAGGTTCACTCTGGTCCCCTTTCTCCCACCATTTTATTTTTTGAACTCTAAATTTGTGTGCGACTTTGGCTGACACACGTTCCTGGCTTCATCTCTGGGTTTCTTCTCCTTTTGGCTACACCTGGTTTTCCTTCTCGGCTCCTCAGATACAGTGATACAGACCTTGGTCCATTTCCTGACCCACACACTGGTACCCTCAGGTCTCTGCTCCCACTCATGAGGGTAAAAGGCACCCAACTCCATCTTCCACCCACACAGGGGTTATCCCCGCTTGGTCTCCTTTAGTTGGGGAACAAGAAAAAATAACTAATCAGGCAAGATAGATATTGTTACCCCAATTTACAGATGAAGAAACTGAGTCCCAGAGAATTTAGGTAATTGCTCAAAAGCTGTTACATTGTGTAGCTAGGTATACCAGGTATTGTTAAGAGACATTATTTAAAACTTGGGAAATAAGGGGAGAATTGGGTTGCCTGTCTTTCAATGCCATCTTAGGATGTTGACAGGATCACCTGAGGATTAATTATCTAGGGGATGTATCTGTATGCATTTGCCATTTACTATTAATGAAGGGCTCAGACTCTGAAGTTATATGGTAATTATTCCGTCCAATAGAAATTATAACCCCAAAGTTACAGTTTCGTTGTGCTTTGGACATTACCCAGTTTTTTCTCTAACTTAGTAAATTTATTTCAAACTGCCTTTCCTGGTGGACAACAAATATGCCAGTCCTCAAAATGTTCTTTGAACCAGCGTTACCATCTTACTGATCCCCTCACTAATGAATTGAATAAAATCATTGATCTATGTCCGTTCTGTATTTATATGAGAGCCATGTTATTAACTTTGGAAAATCAATCTTTGACACCATGAGGTTTGACTTCAAAGTCCTTGGTCTTTCCTTCTATTAGATGACCTTTCAAGATGGGCATGCTGATATATACTGGAACAGGAAAAGAGCTGTGACCCTCTGAGGTTAATTTTCTCTAGAATTGAGAGAGGTATCTTTTGCTGCTTACCTCTGCTCATGTCAAGGATAGGCCCCCATCTTGGGTCATGTGTTTGAGAAGAGCTTTCCTCTTACAGTGATTTCTGAAGGAAAGAATAGCTCAGGTACATTGACCATGAGATGGGCCCCCAAAAATTGTTCCTGAGATTTTTGAAACCTTGAAACAAAGCCTAAATATTTGAAGCAGAGGCTTGAATTCCTCTTTGAGGGCTCTCTTGCTTTGGGAAGTCATTGGGAGACATAAAAGTAAAGCCAAGATCTTATTCTGGAATGGACTAGGAAGTATTAATCTACTCTGTATACTGCAAAAAACTGTGTTCCTTGTGGGGAGGGTGACATGCTGAGAGTTTATGCTGCTTTGTGTCATGGTAACTATTGATGCCTGGCTAGATGCTGGAGCCCCTTCTTCTACTCCTAATATATAGAAATGCTAGATAAGATGGGAGAAAAAAATGTTTTAAACATAGTTGAGCTCAAAAGCAAATCTCTGGCTGTCAGAAGAACAAGGAATGTTAGAATCAAAGCAGTGAGGAGGAATTGGAGCCAGGCAATTCCATTTGGAGTACTGAACCTGAAGACGCAACTCAGGGGCTGCACTATCGACATGAGAACCGGACTGGAACCCAGGCTGAAGCAGCAAGTCAAATCAGGAACCCAGACCTAGGCTCCCTGAATAAAGGTGGGCACTAGAAAGGGGTTTCCTTGTCCTTAGTCAGAGAGTAGAAGTAGAATGTATATAAGAAGGGTGCCCACCGTGGGTCACTGGAGGAAACAGAGCTACTGCAAGAAACTGGAACACTGAGTGTGATCTCTGCCTGGGGTTGGGTACAAGTTTGTACTACCTTAGAGTATGAGTTTCCACTGCTGAGAAACTTACTTGAAACTGATCTGAATCTATGCATTTTGCCAGGCCAGAGCAGAGGCAAATGTTAAACCATCCAACTGAGATACCTCCTCAACCAGGGCACGCAGAGGACTCTCATGGAAGAGAATTCCCACTGAAAATGAGCTCACAGCAAAAAAATTACAAAGTACATGAGGACATTCTCTGCCCAGAGGGTCTGCTCTGAGAGATGCTGGTAATCAAAGAATCCATTGCAAGAAACCACAGAGAAATGTAACAGATGTAGGGGAACCATCCTCTCCTTTTTCCTTTTTCTTAATAAGTGTATTAAAAAGGAACATTTGCTTCTTTAAGCAATGGAAAGGGTTTTACCTTGGTTTTGGCACCACTAGAAGCTGACTCTGAGACAAGCAGTTTAGTGCAAGCAGGTCATTCGGGCTGTACAGAAATCACCCGTGGGTGGGGAGAGATACAGAGAAGGCAAGGCAGATAAGGTGCATTTTTAAGCCAACTACTATGGTGGGCACCTGAAGCTTAACTTTATGGGGCAACTCTAGAGAAATGGTATAAAATACCCAGCTCTGAATTATTGTACCCAAGAGAAGCCAGAGCTGCGGTATTTATAATGAGATATAATTTATAATGGGGGATAATAATTACAGTGAGAGTTTTGGCTGAGGGCTGTTCGCAGAGAGTTCATTCCCTGGCATTTCTGCCCTGCTTCCCCAAGCAGAGTAGTGCCAGGAAACAAAACAAAACAAAAAACACTTTACACACAGAGATGCCGCTGCTAGCCAGTGGAAGTCAGAAAAAACACAATGGAATGATTAAGATGGGAGGGCAATGGATGGGGCACTGAGAGTGTAGCTACAAGCAACTTCAGACTGTGTCTCTGCCTTTTCATTCCCTTTACCTACCTGGGGGTGGAGAGAGCACAAGTAGAATATAGAGCCCCTTCTCTGGAGGCATTTGTAAGTTTCTTTTTCCCCTCTGACTCTCTCCTAGTCCTGGGAAGCCTTTATATAGCTTTAGGTAGTTCTGATTGATCTGGGGTTCTTCCAAATCTTTCTGTGTCTAGCCTGAAGTCTTCAGGGGCTTGGCTTTTGATACCCAAACCACTCAGGCTCTTGTGACCCAAAATCTTTTCTCTCATAAATATCAGTTCTGCAAAGAGCTTCAAAAGCATATTTTGTAACACAACAGTAATGATTCTTTTCCCTCTTTCTGCTCCTTTTAATAAGGGAAATGATGTGGGGTTATAAAGGAATTACTAATAATGAAAATCACATTGCTTTAAATTTCAAAATCCTCTTCTGCTACAGGAAATACGGTGCTGCTTTGTTTTCTATAAATCACCTTAAATTCTATTTTGTCTCCAGTCTCACTGGGCAGGTGATCTCAATCACTACTGGGACAACTCCCCTCCTGCTGTTACATCAGAATCCAAGAGCCTTGTAGAGAAAAGGAGGAAAAGCCCTATCCAGTAAGGAATTTGATCTTGCCAAAAGAGTGGTCTGGCCTTTGTCCTCGCTCTTGGAGGTAACTTCTAAACACTTGGAAATTCCCTTGTGATTGGAGTGTCTTTGTTATGCATAGTGAGCTCCTTGGACCACACCTGATATTTTATGTTAGTGACTCTGTGTGGCTGCCCATACTAGGAAGACTAACCATAGAGAGGTGATAGGGAGGTGGGGGATGGAGGTTCCATTCAACCCCATTTCTATCAATCATACCTACATAATGAAGCCCCAATAAAAACTCTGAACAAATAAAGCTTGGATGAACTTCCCAGATTGAGAATACACATGGAATATTGTTACATATCCATGTCAGAAGGGTAATGCATCCTGAGGACAACGGAACCTCTGAGTCTGGAACCCTTTGGAACACTCCCAGACTATGCCCTATGTATACATTTTTGGCTGATTTTAAGGTATCTTTTTCCTATAATAAATGTAACTGTGACTATAATAGGTTTCGTTGAGTTATGTGAGTCTTTCTACGGAAATATCTAACCTGAAGGTGGTTTGAGATACCTCTGCTTAGCACTGTTGGTGGGAATGTAAATTGGTGCAGCCACGATAGAAAAACTATGGAGGTTCCTCAAAAAATTAAGAATAGAACTACTATATAATCCAGCAATTCCACTTCTGGGTATATATCTAAAGGAAATGAAATCATTATATTGAAGAGATATCTGCACCCCCATGTTCACTACAGCACTATTTACAATAGCCAAAACATGGAAACAACCTAAGTGTCCATCAATGGATGAATCAATAAAGAAAAAGTTATATATGTATAGTGTGTATGTGTTTATTAAAAGAAATCCTGCCATTTGTGACAAGATTATGCTAAGTGAAATAAGTCAGACAGAGAAGATTAATGTTGTATGATCTCATATGTGGAATCTAAAACAAAACAAAAAACCAAGATCATAGAAAAGAGATCAGATTCCTTGTTACTAAAGGTGGGGGTGGGGGATGGGTGAATTGGATGAAGGCGGCCAAAAGTCACAAACTTCCAGTTACAAGATAAATAAGTACAGGTAGTCCCTGACTTATGATGGTTCAACTTACTATTTTTGACTTTACAATGGTGTGAAAGTGATACACATTCCACAGAAACTATACTTTGAACTTTGATCTTTTCCCAGGCTAGGGATATGTGCGACAATATTCTCTCATGACACTGGGCAGCAGAAGTGATCCATGGCTCCCAGTCAGACACACGATCGTGAGAGTGAACAACCAATACACTTACAACCATTCTGTACCCATACAGCCATTCTGTTTTTCACTTTCAGTAGAGAATTCAATAAATTACACGAGACATTTAACACTTCATTATAAAATAGGTTTTGTGTTACATGATTTTGCCCAAGTGTAAGGTAATGTAAATGTTCTGAGCACATTTAAGGTAGGTTAGACCAAGCTATGATGTTCAGTAGGTTAGGTGTATTAAGTTCATTTTTGACTTACAATGTTTTCAACTTACAATTGGTTTATCTGGACGTAACCTCATTGTAAGTTGAGGAGGATATATATTGGGGATGTAATGTACAACATGATAGTTAACACTATTGTATGGTACATTTGAAAGTTGCTGAGAGAACAGTAGATCCTAAAAGTTCTCATCTCAAAAAAATTTTTTTTTTGTTTTGGTAACTATATGAGGCAATGGCTATTAACTAAACCTTGTGGTAATCATTTTGCAGTATATGTATGTCAAGTCAGTATGCTGTACGCCTTAAAATTATACAGTATTGTGTGCTAATTATATCTCAATAAAACTGAAAAAAAAAGAAAGAAAGCCTTGCACTTGTAGTTAGTGTCAGAATTCTTGGGCAGAATTGGCAATCTGTTAGACCATGTGTTTAACCTGCAGTTTGGCTAACTCCAAGGAGGCCCCTCATCTTCATTTCATCATAGCTGATTATTCTGTTGTCAAAGACTGAGTTTCCCTTGAGATACAGCAGTCCTTTGCTTTGTGCCCTACGTGGGTCACGGAATTTGCAGAGGTGAGGATCCACATAGCTATGTCCACCAAGCCCTTTGAGCATTGCTGCCTTCCTGAGATTCTGCCAAATCACTGCCCCTTTTCTCTCCCTATCAATAAACGTATTCATAGTAACACTGCTCATAATAGCCCCAAACTAGAAACAGTCCAAATGTCCATCAAAGGTAGAGAGGATAAATAAATTGTGGTATAGTCATACAATGGGATATTATACAGCACCAAGAATGAACAAACAACATGACACACAACAACATGGATGAATCTCACAATCTTAATGTTAAATGAAAGAAAACGAGAAACAAGAACATTTAGGAGAGTAGAATTTGCCACCCTAAAATATGTCTCTTTGCCATATTAATTGTTTTAAGCAATTATTTCCGAGAGAAACAGCAGACATCGAAAGGGCTGTGAAAACCAAGTAGGTGTTGCCCTTTTGTAAGAAACGTTTACATTTGTGAGGGAAATCTCCATTTGTAAGAGGGCCTCACTCTCTGTACCTGGAAAAGGAGGATAACCAAATATCTAGAAACCTATCAATGGAGAGGGCACTGACTTAAATCTGCATCACAATCACCCTTGTTTACTGTGCTTTTCCTGGGAACCTCCCATAACTGACTCTCCCCACCCTCAGCCATCCTCCTTTTTGTTTAGCTGTGGATGGTATTTAAGGGGAAGGCTTTGGCCATTTTGGTGAGTTACTCAGTTTTTCTGGGTCTCTCCCCCGCAAACATGTTAATAAATGTTTGTTTGATTGTCTCCTGTTAATCTGTCTCCTGTCAATTTAACTTTTAGACTGGCCAGAAGGACTTGGAAGGATAAAGGAAACTTTCTTCCTCCCCAACAAGTACAAACTGTATGGTTTCATTTATATAAATTTTAAAACAGGTAAAACTAATCTAAAGTACTTAAGTAAGGATACTAGTTGAAGGATAGCAGAATATGCCACCTCCAAATATGCCTCTTTGGCATGAGGATTACTTTGAGGTGGCATATTTTTGAGAAAAAGTAGACACAGGAGAAGCTCTAAAATCAGAGTAGAATTTACTCTCTTTATTTTTGTTTTTTGTTTTGTTTTGCGGTACGCGGGCCTCTCGCTGTTGCGGCCTCTCCTGTTGCGGAGCACAGGCTCCGGACGCGCAGGTTCAGCGGCCATGGCCCACGGGCCCAGCCGCTCCGCGGCAGGCATGTGGGATCTTCCCGGACCGGGGCACGAACCCGTGTCCCCTGCATCGGCAGGCGGACTCTCAACCACTGCGCCACCAGGGAAGCCCAGAATTTACTCTTTTGTGAGGGAAATTTACATTTCTAAAGTTAATCTCCATTTTTAAGGGTGTCTTTCTCTCTGTACCAGGAAAAAGAGGATGACTCTAAATCACAAGGAACTCTCATCGTGGAGAAAGGCATGGACTTAAACTTGCTAACAATCTGTGTTTTTCTGGTAACCTTCCATAACTGGTCTCCTTACCCCTCTTGAAGATGGTATTTAAGGTGGTGTCTTGGGCCATTTTACAGAGCTTTACTCAGTTTCCCTGGGTATCTCCCACGTAGACAGAAGGAATATATTAAACTGTTTTTTTTCTCCTGTTAATCTGTCTTTTATTATGGGAGTCTCAGCCAAGAGCTCAGAAGGATAGAGGGAAATTTATTTTGGGTGGTTATTCAAGGGGTAGTGACTGAAAGAATGCACAAGAGGGCTTCTGGGACCCTAGAAATATTCTCTTCCTTGATCTGGACACTAGTTACGTATGTGTGTTCACTTGGTGAAATTTTGTACAGCTACACACTTACGATTTGTGCATTATATATGTTATATTTCAATTAAAAGTTTACATTAATATGGTATCCTGCTCTCCCTTTGCCCTTAGGGCCACTTCTCTTCAGTGAACTCAGGGTTTAGAAAAAATTCCAGGATGGGAGGTATCTTGTACTGACTTCTACCTAGGGTGACCAACTTGTCCCAGCTTGCCTGGGACTTTCCCAGTTTTTGTACTGAAAGTTCCACATGCCAGGAACTCCCCCTCCCCAAGTCCTGGACCAACTGGGAGAGTTGGTCACCCTGTTTCAGTCTACAAATATAAATTTGAGAAGGGGCGTAAAAAGAATTGACTAACTTTCTGGGATGGGGGAAGGAAGAACATACATTATGCTCTCAAGAAATTATCCCAGCACAATACTTAGACCTTACTCATCCCCATAATTAACAAAAGTTCTCTCTGTTTGGGCAATTAAAGGCACACAATATCACTTTAAAAGTCAGAATCTAGGACCTCCCTTGTGGCGCAGTGGTTAAGAATCCACCTGCCAATGCAGGGGACACAGGTTCGAGCCCTGGTCTGGGAAGATCCCACATGCCACGGAGCAACTAAGCCCATACACCACAACTACCGAGCCTGCGCTCTAGAGCCCACGAGCCACAACTGTTGAAGCCCATGTACCTAGAGTTTGTGCTCCTCAACAAGAGAAGCCACCGCAGTGAGAAGCCCCCACTCGCTGCACCTAGAGAAAGCCCACACGCAGCAATAAAGACCCAACACAGCCAAAAATAATAAATAAATAAATAAAAGCCAGACTCGACATTAACCTAAAAGCTCAGGTCACACACGCGCACACACACACAAAGAACCATCTGAACCTAGATCCAGAGGGATTTATTCAGTTGGAAAGTTTACTTTTAGAAAGGTCAAGTTATTCTCTCTGAAGTTCCTGTAGACAAGTGATTTTACAGATAGAGGTCCCTTGAGATCTACAGGAAATGCTATTATAATACAAATAAACCTTCATGCAATGCAGCTGTGACATTTGATACCAGAGAGAATATGACTGAAAATACACAGCACCACTCTGGCTTTTCTCAAATGCAAAGGGAATTGCCAGAGACAACTATAATTTGCAAAGACAAAAACCAAAACATGTGAATTTGCATTTATAGTTCAAAGGATAAAGATGCTGGGCGGTGGGTGGTCAGGGTAGGCTGCAGAATAGCTACCAGAAATATTGACTTCTGTCTTGGCCAAATATTTCCAAAATGAGAAGCCAGAAAAGAGAGGACCCAGTTTAAAGGAACTTCTCAGTCAATAAGTCCCTTAAACAAAGTGTTGTTCCTTTAACGTCTTCCATTGCCCAGTGATTAAATAGGCTCCCACACAGCCCTGATTAAAAACATTTTCTGGGGCACATTTCTCCAGTTCTATAGCACTTAATGTTCCCTCCAAAATTGCTTTGGGGAGAGCAATCTCATGTCAGGGAAATGAATTCAAAAGTGCTTCCCTACAAGGGCTGAAAGAAATTCATACCTTTAATCCACAACTTGCAAAATACCAGGCTTTAGATTGCTTTTTGAAGTTCAGAAAATAAATTCAAGAAGGCTGATACTGAGTGAGGTAATCTTTAGCGAGTCTACATACACATTTAGTCTTTAAAAGTACCATTTTAAAAGAGGTGATTACCAACATTCTTCAGCAGAATGTACCTTTTTAACCAAGTAAACTATTTGGAGAGCATGTTTTGTAAGCTTTAGCCTTTCTAGACCATCTCCTTTTCAGAGGTTATACTTTAAACTTTTGCCAGACTATGTATTTAAATCCTGCTTGTACACAACTTAGCATTCAGCCACAGACCTCGAAGGGACCCCATGTGGGTTTATGGATCTTTTCTGTCTAGTCCCTTCTAGTATATTGCCCGGCATAAACATCTCCCTCCACTGGACAATCTTTCTGGGTTTTCTTTGGCCACAGGGTATGTGAGATCCCCAACCAGGGATTGAACCCGTGCCCTCTGCAGTGGAAGCTCAGAGTCCTAACCACTGGAGTACCAGGGAATTTCCTGGACAATCTTTCTGGATTCATGGGTGAAGGGGAACAGAATTTGCCACCCCAAAATATGCCTCTTTGGCATATTGATTATTTGGGGGGCTGATTATTATTATTTTTTTCTCATTTCATAAACTTCCTTTATTCAGGGGTGAAAACACGACTATCAGCAGAGGTAAGAGTTGGTATATGTGCCTCATTTCTTCTAAGGAATCGTGTAAAGATTAACTTTCTAGATTAATGGTCTCAGTTCTCATTCTCACCTGGCTATTCTGACTTAGATTTCAAACTGAAGACATCCACAACTAGATTACTGCCCCCACCTGCCCACCTCCCTGTCCTGTGCCCTTTATCTCAAAGGGAAAAACAGGCTTGTAGCTGCTTTGGCAAATTCTAGGTTCGAGTTCTTTATCTCTCACCGTCTGACTTACACAGTAGCTGGTGAGTAAGACTCCCTGGTGAGAACATACCTGGATCCAACCAGTTCTCACGACCACAGCTCCACCAACCAGTCCGAACTGGCCCATGGCTGGGTGGTCGCAGTCACCTCCTCAGGCAGCTCCTTCCTGCTTGTCTCTTCTCCTCCAGGTGAACGAACCCGCGTCCGCTGAATCAGCAGGCGGACTCTCAACCCCTGCGCCACCAGGGAAGCCCTCCACCAGGTGCTTTTAAAGGCAAGTCCGAATGCGTCTTTGCCCAGCTCAGAACCTTGGGAAGTCCCCATCCCCTCACAAGAAAACTGATCCTTAGCGAGGTGCCAGGCCCCACCTCTTCTTTATTACCTGCAGCTGCAGACCAGAACTAGCCTGGGAGCCCTTAAGGATAGTGATGCCATTTGTGAGCTTAGGAGCGCAGGTGAATGGAATCCTCATTCTTAGTGAAGGGGTCTGCAAATTGTTGAGCTGATTATTTTTGAGAGACTTCAGCCAGAGGAGAATCTCTGAAAATAGACTAGAAGCTGCCCTTTTGTAAGAAACATTTACATTTATAAGGGAAATCTCCATTTGTAAGGGTGTCTTTCTCTCTGGGTCAGGAAGAGGAGTCTCTAGAACCTGTCATCCATGGAGAAGGCAGAGGTTTAAATTTGCATATACCCTTGTTTACTGTGCTTCTCTTGATAGTCTCTCAGAACTGGCTGCCCTCCCATCCCTCCAACATCCTCGTCTTTAGCTGGAGATGGTATTTAAGGTGGGGACTTGGGCCATTTCAGGGAGTCATTTAGTTTTCCTGGGTCTCTCCAATGCATACAGGAGGTATCCATGTTATTAAACTTCTGTTTGTGTTTCTCCTGTTAATCTGTATTTTATTACAGGGGCGTTCTCAGCCAATAACCTGGAAGGGTAGAGGGAAAATTAGTTTTCCTCCTCTACATGGACAATAACGTGAATTGGGACAGTTTGCTTGGCCTGTGTCCACTTGGGAACAGACCCCTAACAGTCTTTTTCATGTGTGACTCTAATTCTTCCCTCCAAATGGATCCTCTAGCAAAAGCCATAGCTTAACACAATTCCAGGGAGCGTCATTCACAGACATGATCCAAAGGGTGCCATTCAATTAGAGTTGTGTGGTGTCTAGACCCTGTCTCACCCTCCAGTTCTATTTCTGTTCACCTGAAATGAGGATCGGTCAATTGTTCACATTGCCCTTAAAGCCTTGGTCTCCATGAATTTTTGATTGTTTAGCCTATCAGTAAAAAGATTTTTGATCACACTCTCCAATATATGCACACCTTTATTTACGAAATATAGACTTGTACACACGATCACAATAAAGAATTTTTAAAAGCTTGAAATAAAAAATAAACATGGGGCTTCCCTGGTGGCGCAGTGGTTGGGAGTCTGCCTGCCGATGTGGGGGACGCCGGTTCATGCCCCGGTCTGGGAAGATCCCACATGCTGCAGAGCAGCTGGGCCTGTGACCCATGGCTGCTGAGCCTGCGCGTCTGGAGCCTGTGCTCCACGGTGCGAGAGGCCCGTGTACTGCAAAAAAAAAAAATAAACATGTATAGAACTTCTAACAATTTTTGAGATCATCAGGTTGGATGAAAAAGCAAGATCCAAATACACTGCCACCAAAAACCCACTTTGAATTTAAGGATGCAAACAGGTTGAAAGTATAAGCATGGGGAAATACATACCATACTAACACTAATCAAAATAAAGCTGCAGTGGTTATATTAATATCAGAGTAAATTTCAGAGCAAAAATAATAACAGAGGTGAAGAGGGAGACAAACCTGCAGTCTCTAATAGAGGGTTCCTACTAACCAGCTTTCCTAGAAAGCTGTAGCATGGCAGGTTGCTTGTGGAGAATTCTGGGACTTCGGCTCCAGTCATCATTATTTCCTTCTTGAAGACTCAGTAGATAATGTATCACTTTGGACACTAAAAGAGAAAAGAAGCCACTTATTAACTCAGAGCACGTAATGACATTACAACGTTAGGACAATATCCTTAACAAGAAGAAAGGGAGATATGCTGCCGAAGGGTATGAGGGGCAGAGAGAGAACCACAGAGTAGCCGAATGCCAGTGGAACAAAAGCGTGACTTTTTATCCAATGTGGACTTGATTGTCAAAGACCTTCTGACCTTGGCTCTACCAATCATCACCTGTGGGACTTTGGACAAGTTATTCACCTCTGTGAAGCTCATTTTCCACATTTGTAATAGAATAGTAATAGAAACCACTTCTCAAATTTGTTGTGAGACCAGGAGACTATATGAAGAACGGGTGAATATGTATATTTCCATATTAATGTTGCCAATCATTTGGACCGGTGTCTTCTCCGCCATCATCTCCCACCAGAGATACATATCTGAGACTGTACCACATAACTGTGTTCCCACAGTTTGTGCCCTTACTCCTCTCTCTCGGTTGAATATTCAGAGACATTAAACTGAGGTTAAATGTCTTTTTACCCAGTGTGATTGCTTTCATGAATTTTAATAATCTGAATTATATAATCCCACCATGCCTTCTCCTTGTTAGACTAGAAAAGATTCAACTCTCTTGCAACTACTTTGGTTAAATATTTTCCAGTATATCTTATGATTATTAAAAAGAAAAATACATTAACTCATTAACCAAATAAATATTTATTGAGTGTCCACCAAATACTGTGCTAGGTACCAGGTATAGAGCAGTGAACAAAATAGACCAAATACACCCTTATATTACATACCAGTATAAATAACTATAATACAAATTTCTTAAAATCTGTTGACTTTGTTCCAAAACTTCCATTGAGAATGGTCATTGTCTCCATTCTCAAATAAAATTGGTATTCAATTTGTATTTAGACAGTGCAAATTAATGAAGGTATCTTTAGTGCTAGAGATAAAGGAATATGGGGTAGATTTATCACACGAAATGAACATCAGGAAAATAACATATAATAAAATGAACACGCTGAGAAAAGAAAGAAAAATCTCTTGGTGACAATCATTAATTTTTCATTCTCTTTAAAGGTTTATTTTATAATATAAGAAGGGAGGAAACATTATCAGGTATTTGGAATATATTACAAGCTCCAAATTCGCATTAACTATATCTGAAAGAGAATAAAAGAATTTGGGAAGTAATGTCAACAGTCTGACAAGCATATTAAAAAGATTGTAATAGTGCATGAGTTTTCTCATGTTTATAGTTATTAAAGTCACTGTGTAGCTGTTTTACTCGACTTTCAAAATCAAGTTTTGACAGGGCCCAGAAAGTCAGCTTCACCGCTAGTTATGAGACATTCTTTGAGCATTTATACCAATCATATCAAAACTAGCAAAAGTTTAGCTGCATTTTTTTTTCTTGTGGGAGGAGCTGGCTATCTCCTTTTTGAAAGTGAGTCCTTTGCTACTGTATGATACGGCAGTCTGAGGGTGCCAGTTTTCTATTCACTGCCCCTGTGCCTTCTACAAGTTGCTGACTCACTTTCTGGAGTGAAATTAAGAATCTGTCTGAATCAATAGACATTTGTGGCAAAAAGTGCAAGTTCTCCCCCCCAGCATCCATTTTCTCTTTCTTCTGAGGAAATAGAATCTTAGCTAGGCACAGCATTCACACAGGTCGACAAGATCCTGGAAAGCAGCTCACAGGCAGCAGAAGCAATAGCAATGGGGTAAACAAGAAAGATTTACAAGTTTAGCAGTGTCTGCTGCTTCTTCCTACTTTTAGCAACATTCTACAGAGGGATGGACCCCAGTCAGAGCTAGCCAGACAGCAACCAAAAATGGAAGAGAACATAGCTATGTCAAGAGCCATTCTTGGCCTGTGGCCTCTGATTTCAGAGCTCCACACAATTGAAAAAGCCAACTGCTTTCTGAAACTCCACAGTGAAGCAGTTTAAAGGGCCAAAAGGAAGACTTGGCAAGAGATAACACTATGGCTCCCCAAGGACCTTCCTTCTTGACAGGTAAATGAGAGCTGGAGCAGAGGTAAAGAGCATACCTCTACTCTCCGTACCTGCAGGCTCTGAATCCGTGCATTCAACTAACCTAGGATAGAAAATATTCAGGAAAATAAAAAATCCAGAAAGTTCCAAAAAGCAAAATTTGAATTTACCCTGCTGGCAAATATTTATGTAGCATTTACATAGTATTTATAACTATTTACATAGCATTTACATTGTATTAGGTATCATAAGTAATATAGAGATGATTTAAAGTATACGGGAGAGGAGAGGGGGAAGATGGCGGAAGAGTAAGACGGGGAGATGACCTTCCTCCCCACAGATACATCAGAAATACATCTACACGTGGAACAACTCCTACAGAACACCTACTGAACGCTGGCAGAAGACCTCAGACCTCCCAAAAGGCAAGAAACTCCCCACGTACCTGGGTAGGGCAAAAGAAAAAAGAAAGAACAGAGACAAAAGAATAGGGATGGGGCCCGCACCAGTGGGAGGGAGCCGTGAAGGAGGAAAGCTTTCCACACACTAGAAGCCCCTTCGGGGGCAGAGACTGTGGGTGGCGGAGGGGGAAAGCTTCGGAGCCGCAGAGGAGAGCACAGCAACAGCGGTGTGGAGGGCAAAGCGGAGAGATTTCCGCACAGAGGATCGGCGCCGACGGGCACGCACCAACCCGAGAGGCTTGTCTGCTCACCCGCCGCGGCAGGCGGGGGCTGCGAGCTGAGGCTCGGGCTTCGGTCGGAGCGCAGGGAGAGGACTGGGGTTGGTGACGTGAACACAGCCTGAAGGGGTTAGTGCGCCACAGCTAGCCGGCAGGGAGTCCGGGGAACATCAGTGCTGTGCCTCTGAGATGGGAGAGGCAACTTCAGGACACTGGTCCATGAGAGACCTCCCAGCTCCATGTAATATCAAATGGTGAAAATCTCCCAGAGATCTCCATCTCAACACCAACACCCAGCTTCACTCAACGACCAGCAAGCTACAGTGCTGGACACGCTATGCCAAACAACTAGCAAGACAGGAACACAACCCCACCCATTAGCAGAGAGGCTGCCTAAAATCATAATAAGTCCACAGACACCCCAAAACACACCACCAGATGTGGACCTGCCCACCAGAAAGACAACATCCAGCCTGATCCACCTGAACACAGGCACTACTCGCCTCCACCAAGAAGCCTACACAACCCACTGAACCAACTTTAGCCACTGGGAACAGACACCGAAAACAACGGGAACTACGAACATGCAGCCTGCAAAAAGAGACCCCAAACACAGTAAGATAAGCAAAATGAGAAGACAGAAAAACACACAGCAGATGAAGGAGCAAGATAAAAACCCACCAGACCTAACAAA
>NW_020173041.1:111620-138615 GCF_003031525.2 Neophocaena asiaeorientalis asiaeorientalis
TACCAAACGTAAAATAGATAGCTAGTGGGAAGCAGCCACATAGCACAGGGAGATCAGCTCGGAGCTTTGTGACCACCTAGAGGGGTGGGATAGGGAGGGTGGGAGGGAGGGAGACACAAGAGGGAAGAGATATGGGAACATATGTATATGTATAACTGATTCACTTTGTTATAAAGCAGAAACTAATGCACCATTGTAAAGCTATTATACTCCAAAACAGATGTAAAAAAAAAAAAAAGAAGAGCTTAAGGAAGCAGTCATCAAGCTGAATGAGAGGAAGATGAGTCAGCACAGAGAACAGTGAAACAGTAAGAGAATTTGCCTGGAAGAGATCTTGGGCTGTGGTTACTTCTTTTTTTTTCAATCATGAGTTTCTTTTTTTGATTGTCTATTTACATTTCTTTATTTAAGGAATATTTTATTGTTGGATCATCCTTTACCCTCTGGAGCGGTGCTTGGGGCCACTCTGACACTCTGTCTACTCATTACCGGCCAAGGAGAGGGACTTTTGGGTGGGGCGTAGCTGCAGGGCCTTCTCAAAATACTTGGGAAGCAGGAAGCCATCAGCATTCCCTGGAATCAGGATGCCATCAGCATTCCCTGGAATCAGGATCACCCCATTGACGGAGAGGAAGAAGGGTATTTCATCTGCCAGGGCCAGGGGCCCATTGATGAACAAGGCCAGTTCACAAGTTGGCCACATGCCACTGATGACACTGTGCACAGTCCCCAGGCAGTCCTGGGGCCAGGTGGATGTGCATCCTTTCCCAGCAGGACATGCCTTTGAACAGGATGGATGGCCAGTGCTGCCAGAATGTGCCATAAACAAGCATCAGGGGCAGGACCTGTCGGGTTGCCAAGGGCATCAGATCCATCTCAGGTGCTTGCAGGAAGTGACCAAGATTGGCTTGGATGAGAGCCAATGCCGGGGTCCCCTGGCTGCAGTGTGAACCACTGCTTCCCCATGGTGTTCACCACTTGCTGCACATCTTCAGCTGAGAAGCTGTGGCACTGGGGCAGCTGTTGGAGGGTGCCCAGGGGCAGGAAGGCTTTGACCCCCACGGGAAGCCCCAGCTCCAGGGCTCCATGACAGGTCATAGGACCAAGTTTTGGTACTTGCACATCTTGGTCTGGTTCCTGGGGTCTGTGAGCCTGTCTATCCCTGGGCCCTGCTGCTTCTTGCCTCTTTCCTCCAGAGAAGTTCATAGTCAAGATAGACTCCTGCTGTCCGGCAGCGTGTTACTTCTATATGTAACTGACGAACAGCAAATACAACAGAAGCCTATTATTAAGTGTTACAGGAATCTGAAAGCCAAAGAGACCAAAAGCCTGGCAAGTTCCCATGATTATTAGAGTCAGTGTAGGGGCAGAAAAATTATTTTCCCTCTAACCTTCTGGATTCTTGGCTGAGACACACCTATAATAGAAGACAGGTTAACAGGAGAAAAACAGAAGTTTAATAACATGGGTACTTCTCTTTATACATGGGAGATACCTAGGAAAACTGAGTAACTCCCCCAAAATGACCTGAACCATCACTTAAATACCACCTTCAGCTAAAGACGAAGGAAGATGGGGATGGGGAAAGTGGGGTGGGCGGGAAGCAGGGGCAGTCAATTTGGGGAGGTTACCAGGCAAAGCAAAGTAAACAAGGGTATGGTTGGTATACAGATTTACGTCATTGCCTTCTCCCTTGATGAAGATTTCCAGATATTTAGAGTCATTCTCCTCTTCCTGGTACAGAGAGGGAGACACCCCTACAAACGGAGTTTCCCCTTATAAATGTATATGTCCCTTACAAAAGGGTGACTTCTACTTGGTTTTCAGGGCTTCTCTTGTCTTTTGCTTCTTGAACTTAACCAGCTCAAGATAATCATATTTTGGGGTGGCAATTTTTGCTCCCCTTCCGTAGTAATGGAATTGTTCTTGGAACTGTCCCTTGGTGATGGGTATGTTCTATGTATGGGAAGAAGAGCACACATAGATGTTTGCGTGGCCAGAAGAGCAGAATGGCAGAGGCCAGTAGTTTCCCCCCAATATCTGTTTGCCTCTTCTATTATCATAATAGAATTTTGAGCTGAGTACATGACCACCTAAAATAAAAACTTCACTTCCTAGTCTCCCTTGTACTTAGATGTGGTCATGGAACTAAGTTCTGGCCAGTGGTATGTGAGAGGGAGGGCGATTACCAGTTATAGGGGAATTGACGTCAGGTGAGTTCATCGTTAGTTACCAGGGAAACCAGTAGAGGGGCATGCCAAAGAAGATAAGGTAGGATAAGAATAATCACTACCTGGGGTCTGGGGCAAATATCAATAGTAGGAAGGTCAGTCGTGTGTGTATGGTAGAGGTGAAGCAAGCACTGGTCAGGCAGGGGTTGTACAGAGAGCAAGAGAACAGCCATCTTGTGTGGCCTGACCATACAACTTATTTCATGCTACACATTATGCTAAGTGTTTTGTATTTATATTCACGTATTTGGTCTTCACAACATTTTTGTTTTCGGCCGCGCTGCGAGGCATGTGGGATCTTAATTCCCCAACCAGGGATCGAACCCATGCCCCTTGCAGTGGAAGCACAGAGTCTTAACCACTGGACCACCAGGGAAGTCTCTTCACAACATTTTATATAAGGGAAACTGAGACTTGAGGAAGTTAAGCAAGTCACCCAAGGTCACATAACCAGGAAGAGCTTTGAGCAGGTTTCAAATCCAAGGGTGTCTGACTTCAGAGTCAGTACTCTCAACTACTAAACTATATTGCCTCTCATGCCAAAATAGCAACATTTATAATGATGATAATGTACAATGCTGGAAAGACTGGTAGAGTGGTTTACTCATCCATTACTGTCCAGTTTGCTTTCAGATACCTCGCTGCCCTTCTCTTGCCCTCTGTGTCATAGAAAACTATATTTTCCAAGCTCCTTTGTTCTCTGGCCTCTGGGTAGGTTTTCCCAATGGACAATACTTGCAGAAGATTGGAAAGCAAGAAGATGGAGGAGTCCAAAATATTTTTCTCTGTCTCTTTTTCTGTTTCTTACAGCATCTCTTTCATGGATCCAGCTTTTCCCAAAGCAAACCTTCCTTGATGATCCCAGTTACTACTGGAGAGTTCTGACCCGGCAGACCCAGCCATGGCTCTAGTTCCCTTCAGATGGCCCTAGTTTCTGCCCTCTGGTAATACCACCTCATCCAAGTGTCCCTCCATCCCCAAGGGTGGCAGAATTTTTCTGCTGTTGTCAATCTCTGGGTTATTTCACTACTGATTTCTTAGCTTCTCCATTACTCGTGAAGTCAATTTCCTGTTTTATTTTCCCTCTGTTAAAATTACTAGAGTGGTTTTCATGGTTTTTGCTGGATCCTGACTCAATACACAGACAATATACCCCTTTGGGGAATAAGAGCGGTAATGATGATCATACATGTTGACCCAGTTTTCTATGCTGAAAAATGTATCCTAAGGGAATAACTTAACAGAAACAACAACAACAAAAACTGCATGTGTCCATTTCAGCATTATATTTAATATCGGAAAATTGGAAACCACTTAAATGGCCAATATTGGAAGAATGGACTAAAAAAATCAGGGTACATAACATGATGGAGTAATAGGCAGCTGTTATAATTATTGTACCAGTCAGCTTTTGCTAGATTTTGCTGCAGTAGCAGATAATCCCCAAATCTCAGTGATTTATCACAGGTTTATTTCTCACTCAGTTACCTACCCTTTGCAGATCAGCTGTAGCTCTGCTTCATCCCAGGACCCAGTCGGAAGGACTAGCTCCATATTGGTCTCAAAGTAGTGAATAAAGAGCAAGGATTGACTAGTACAATAACTCCTACAGCTTATGCTCAAATGTGGGATATATCATTTCTGCTCAAATTCCACATGACCAAGCCTGATTTCAATGGGGCAGACGCCACTCCTATGGGGAGGCCCGCCAGGAATTGGTTCCGCAGAGGTGGCACCAGAGGAAAGGAATAGCAAATATTTTCAACAATAATAAAATATTCCACAGTAATGAAGACTATGAAAATAACATGGAAAGTGTTTGATATAATGATAGGTAAAATAAGAATCTACAAAAAGGTTTTACATATACTAAAATCCATTCTAACCTGCTTCCTGGGCATATGAAGTTAGATGTAGTCATATGACTAAGTTCTAGTCAATGACACTATCTACCTGGAGACAGCATTAGATCCCACAAGATCCCACAGGACTGTCCCATCCCTCTCCATTTCAGATGCCAATCACAAGTCCAGGTTGTCACCTGTGCTTCTGAACAACTGGCTATAAATTGGACGTTCCCATGGCCTCAGGTTTGATTAATTTTGCTAGAATAGCTCACAGAATTTAGGAAAACAGTTTATTTACTAGACTACCTGTGTACTATAGAATGATATAACTCAGGAACAGCCAGATGGGAGAGACACCTAGCGCAAGGGATGGGGAAAGAGCACAGAGCTCCTTTACACTTTCAGGACATGCTATCCTTCCAGAACCTCCATGTGTTTACCAACCTGGAAGCTCTCCCAACCCTGTCCTTTTGGGGTTTTATGGAGACTTCATTAAGTTGGCATGGTTGATTAAATCATTGGCCGTTGGTGAGTAATTCAACCTCCAGTCCTTCTCCCCTCCCCACAGGTTGGGGGATGGGACTGAAAGTTCCAGCGCTCTAATCGTTGTTGTTGGTTCCCTTGGCAACCAGCCCCCATTCTTAGGGGCTTTCCAAAAGTCACCTTATTAGCATAAACTCAGGTGTAGTTGAAAGGGGCTTATTATGAATAACTAAAGTCACTTTTTAGAGCTCTTATCACTTAAGAAATTCCAAGGGTTTCAGAGCTCTGTGCCAAGAATGGGGACAAAGACCAAATATATCCCTTATTATAAATCATGTTAAAAAACAAAATTCAACTGAGTAAAATTTAAAGATCTTATTGGCTTTATTCAACAATTCATGGATTGGGCAGATCCCACCTAACAGATAGAAAGGAGCTCCGGAGAGCTATACGAAATGGAAGACTTTTATAGGCAGAAGGAGGCGGGGCTAGGAAGTTATTCTAGCAAGGAGCTGATTGTTTCAGGCCAGGTCACCTTTCTTTGGGGGATGGCAGGGGTCTATCAGGCAGATTACCTCACTAGTACTGACCAGGTAATTCCAGATTGACTGGTTTAAAGTTCCACTTCTGAAAGATGTTGAAACTGCAAGTTAGATATTATAAGTCTTAGTTTGGTATGGTGAGCTTAGCACAAGTGACTCCATTTGGGGTCTGTTGTCCCCTTTTTAACAATTACAGTATCAAAAGGACTCACTCTCATATACCCTGATTTACCATCTCCCAGCTATTCCCTCTCAACTTTGTATGTGGATGACCACAGGTCAGAAAATTGTAGAGTGAGAAGTTAAGGAAGAGCACCCTCTGATAGGGAGCACAGGATTCGAGAGTCAAACAATGATCTTTTTAGGTGTGAAAAAGAGAAATTCTAAAAAATTCTCCACGTAATTTCTCCTTGGTAAAATCGAAATCATAATAAACTTTAACTTTGAATATTTATTGTTTCATTGATCAGAACTGAACATGGGACTTCCCTGGTGGCACAGTGGGTAAGAATCCACCTGCCAGTGCAAGGGACGTGGGTTCGAGCCCTGGTCCGGGAAGATCCCACATGCCGCGGAGCAACTAAGCTCATGTGCCACAACTACTGAGCCTGTGCTCTAGAGCCCGTGAGCCACAACTACTGAGCCCACATGCCACAACTACTGAAGGCCACACCCCTAGAGCCCATGCTCTGCAACAAGAGAAGCCACCACAAGTAGAAGCCTGCACACTGCAACGAAGACCCAAGGTGGCCAAAAATAAATAAAATTAAATTTAAAGAAAAATAAAACTGAACATATATTTACTCGTTTTTATTATGAGTTTACACATGACCTCCTTCGGGACAATCTCCCCAGACGACTGACTACTTCCTATAACTTTTGCCAACTTTCACTCTCCCAAACACTTTCTCCAGACCCATAGTTTCTAGAACAGCAAAGGCATGAACCATGGCTTCATTTGCTACACTCCATTACACTTATTTATGTGACACTTTTTCCAAAAACTGGGAAATACCTTGAAGCCAGGAACTTTGTTTTACTCACCTCTGTTTTCTCAGAACCTGGCTCAGTAAATGTATGTGGAACAATGAATGAATTCCTATAGCCATGAATAAAGGACACTGGCTATTTCTGATGTTCCTGGCAGAGAGCTTAGTGCATTTGCGAAGGGAAGACCCAAACTCCCATCTTAGCTGGACAGGTTACCTATTACCTTAGGCAATTCACTTAATCTCAATTTTCATCTGTCAAAGGTCTTTTTTTTTACTAACCCATGTTTACTACGAAAAGGAAACTGTGTGGTTCAGAAAGACCTCAAGACCACCTGGTAGAGGAAATGGCTGAAACAAAAGCATTTTTTATGTGTATTCACGAGTTGGCTATGATCTTCCCAAGAGCAAAGAAGATTTTCAGTTACAATATTTTGTAAGCAGTAGCAATCAATAAATCACTTTTGGTGAGAAGGCATTTAAAATTTCCCTTTGTCCAAACTCACTCTGTCAGTTAGGTTCTCCAGGTTCCTTTTGTAGAATCACAGTTAATGTAACAGATGCTTATTGAACACTTAAGTCTTGAGAGCTTATTATGTGTTGGGCGCTAAGCACTAGGCAAGGATATTTTAGTTATACAGAATATAAATATTTTTGGTCGCTTTGCCTTCCCTATACTCAATCATTGTCGTGAATATTCAAACCATTAATTTCTTATTCATTCATAGTTTATCAGTTTAGATTCTTTTGTTTGCAAGCAACAGAAAACTTATCCCAAATAGGCTTATGCAAAAGGAAAATGTATTAGTTCGTGCAACTGAATAATATAGAGCATAGGGCTGGTTTTAGGTACTGTGTGATGCAGGAGTTCAAATGATGTTCCCCAAACCTAGTTCCTCTCTGTCTCTTTCTCTTTCTTCATGTCTCAGTTCACTTCCTTTTGCTTGGTATGATTCTTTTTTCTTTCTTTTTTTTTTTGCGCTACGCGGGCCTCTCACCAATGTGGCCTCTCCCGCCGTGGAGCACAGGCTCCGGACGCGCAGGCTCAGCGGTCATGGGAAGCAAAGTAGATTATAGGGGAAATTTTAGATTATAAGGAACCCCTTTCCCATTGAGAATCACCAAATCACAAGGTAAAAATAAATCAAGGGGTCTACACAGAAGTGAAAATTAACAGAACTTAAATATAGTATTTTTAGCACAAATTTGTCTGAAGTTGATCCTGAAAATTCATGCTGGGCTGCAGGCAAAAAGCTAACTGGAACCAGACATCTGCCCTTCTCCCAGAAGGGTGGGTTGCACCCAAACTCAGCTTCCCATGGGACTTCCTTCCCTCACAGAAGGACTGTAACATCTTATCAGCCTCAGAGTGCCAGATAATGCTTATAAACAGCTGGCACCCCAAATCCAGATTTCCCCAATAAGTTTCCTCGTAGGCTTGCTCTACAAGAAGGCAGAGCAAGTGATCCTGCCAACAGAACCCAGCCTGGCCCTTCAGGTCCAACAAGGGTTCCCTCTAATTAAGGCACAATTAGCTACTACTGGCCCAATCCACCACCTGCAGAAACCAACACTGAGCCATATTGTGGCACTGTTTCTCAAGGAGACCAGCCAGCCACTTGGGCAAATTGATTACTTTGGATCCCTCCCACAAGGTGTGTGTGTGTGTGTGTGACAGTGGGGCAGAAGTTCATTCTTTCCAGAACTGATTCAGACTCTCATTATGAGTTTGCCTTTCCTATTCACAGTTCCCCCAGCAGCACCATCATTCACGAGTTTACAAAACGGTCACCTATTGATGTGGTACCCCACACAGTATTGCCTAAAACCAATGGACCCGTGTTACTGCAAAGGAGTTGTACATGACCATGAGAATCACTGGTCTCATCATATACCTCGTCATCCAGAAGCAGACAGTCTAATGAACGGCCCATTAAAGGCCCAGCTAACATTTTAGATCTTGGACCATACTCTGTAGAGCTGAGGTGACTTGGTGAGAGGGAGTCCTTGTTGGTGCCATGAATTGCCTCCATTCTTTTTTTTTAACATTTAAAAAATAGATATTTATTTTATTTATTTACTTGGCTGCGCCGGGTCTTAGTTGAGGCACGTGGGGTCTTCGTTGCTGTGTGCAGGGTCTTTAGTTGTGGCATGTGAACTCTTAGTTGCGGCTTGTGGAACCTAGTTCCCTGACCAGGGATCAAGCCCAGGACCCCTGCATTGGGAGCGTGGAGTCTTAGCCACTGGACCACCAGGAAAGTCCCCAAATCGCCTCTATTCTTATCACCATAAGTAACCTTGGGTGAGACCAGAAGAAGTGCTGCCCAGCTGAGCCCAACACAAATTGAGAATCTATTGCATAATGAGCAAATAAAATGGTTATTATATTAGACTATTATGGGTTTTTTTGTTTGTTTTGTTTTGTTTTTTTTGTGGTACGTGGGCCTCTCACTGCTGTGGTCTCTCCTGCTGCGGAGGACAGGCTCCGGACGCGCAGGCCCAGTGGCCATGGCCCACGGGCCCAGCCGCTCGGCGGCACGTGGTATCCTCCTGGACCAGGGCACGAACCCGCATCCCCTGCATCGGCAGGCGGACCCTCAACCACTGCACCACCAGGGAAGCCCAAGTATTATGTTTTAAAGTGGTTTGGTTACATGGCAATAGTTTATTAATTCAACAAGTGAAACCAAAAATATCTGAAATGGTACATGTGTCTGATACAGCTGAAGACGATACATTCCAAATTCTACCACAGTATTTTTTTTAATTAATTTTTATTGGACTATCGTTGCTTTACAATGTTGTGTTAGTTTCTGCTGTACAGCAAAGTGAATCAGTTATACGTATACATATATCCACATTTTTTAGATTTCTTTCCCATCTAGGTCACCACAGAGCACTGAATAGAGTTCCCTGCGCTACACAGTAGGTTCTCATTAGTTATCTATTTTGTACATAGTGGTGTATATATGTCAATTCCAATCTCCCAATTCATCCCATCCCTTGCTCCCCCTCTTGGTAACCATAAGTTTGTTCTCTACATCTATGACTCTATTTCTGCTTTGCAGATAAGTTCATCTGTACCATTTTTCTAGATTCCACATATATATAAGAGATACTATACAATATTTGTTTTTCTCTTTCTGACTTACTTCACTGTGTATGACAATCTCTAGGTCCATCCACGTCTCTGCAAATGGCACTATTTTGTTCCTTTTCATGGCTGAGTAATATTCCATTGTATATATGTGTCACATCTTCTTTATCCATTCATCTGTCAGTGGACATTGAGGTTGCTTCCATGTCCTGACTATTGTAAATAGTGCTGCAACGAACTTCTGGGAGAGAGCTTCTAGGGCCTTCCCTAAAGGCTCAACAGGAGGTGGCAAAACTGGCTCTGTGACTTCCTCCAGCTTAAAAAAGAGAAGACTAGAAGGGAGATTTGTACTAGTTATCATCCTTGAGAGAGTGTTGTAGATTTTCTCTCCCATTGGGGAAGGCAAAGCCAAGTGAGCTGAGTGAGGAGTGTCTTCAAGATGTATCACTCTCCAGCTGCTTGGTTACTGAACTGCAGCTACCTATAGGTCCAATCTAGAGAGAGAATATTAGGGAGAGCCAACCACGTATCTTTGGAGTTTGGAGAGCTGTGTTGATATAGACTCTGCTGCCTGCTTCTTGCCAGAAGAATTCTGAAGGCAGGAAGCTGGCTAAGCAGCAATGACAGGGTAGCATGTCTGTTGTTCAACATGGCCACAACTTGTGAGTTTCCCACAGATCAAGTGACTTTCGCAGAAAGCAAAAAAGCTTGAGCCTCTTGCTTGCGCTCTGCCGATGGATGAGGAGATACCAGAAGTAAGAAGTTCTGGGTATTCTACAAACGGCAGGAAATGAGAAGAAGTTAGAAAAGCTTGATTCATATCAAACAACCGTGCCATGAGGAACGTGCTGAAGAGTCATACTCACCCCATGAGAGAGCCAGCATTTGAATGCCCATCACATAGAAAGAACTGACAGCCTAGCGAGGACTTACAGCAGCATCAAAAAGTAAAAGAGACAAGGGGCTGAGGAGAGAGAGGCCTGATAGAAGAAAGAGCACCATTTGTGTCCTAGGATGTGCTATCAGATCTTCCCAGTGGGAGCCTAAGAAGAACCCCCAAATGAAACCGGGAGAGAGAGAGAGAGCTGACTTTAGACACCTGTCATATCCAGAGAGGACAAAGCTATCTCATGATTGTACCTGTAAAGCCATAATTTGCCCACCTCCATTCCCACCCTCTTATTCCCTAGAGGAGAAGAAACTGTGGTTAGCAAAACAGAGGAGGAGAAATAGAAGCCTAAGGAACAGAAAGATAAGGGTTATACCTGCTTCTTTGACGTCAAGCTCCTCACTGGGGGCAGGACCCAATTGGGAGAGGGAAGAAATAATTTTAAGTCAAGATCTGAGTTTTGATTATTTTATGGGGCTGCTGGTTGTCCTCCCAACCTTTTTTCTAAAGTCAGAGAATTTTTAGCTAGGGACAAGACTGCTTAGAATGAGACCCCATTTCCCAGTCTACCCTGCAGGTAGATACAGTAATATGATTAAGTGATGTTAACAACCCATGGATAGTGCCCTTAAAGAAAATGGGTAGGTCTTCCTCTTCCTAATGACTGGAATGTCATGTGGTGCTGAGCCATTCTGGACCAAATATACTAGGATGGCAATCTAGGGATGGTGGGGCAAGAAGACAGAAGGAGACTAACTGCTCACTTTGTGGACAGAGCTGCTGTTCCACTTTTGCCATGTAATAAGCAAAAGTCTCAGTGCCATACTACAATACACATTTATTGCTCACTCATGGTTTTGTGAGTTGGCTGGGGCCGCTCTGTTTGGTATGAAACCCTGAACTTGAAGCAGGTTTTCTACAAATGTTTTAACACACTAGTTCCCACTATGCGTGGGTGTGTGACAGGAGCGAATGGCTCCCTTTCTGACCACATCCAGCTTCTAAAATGAGTGGTCCTCAACACTGGAGCTGCTCTGCTTCAGAATGTGGGCCCGGTTCAGCTCTGCTTTATGTGTCTCATTCTCATTCCCAGGCTGCAGGGAGACTGGAAGCTCTCAGGACAGTGGCAGTTCCTTCCCATAGCAGCCGTTGGATGCAGTTTGCAGTTTTCCCCACACTTGCAGACACAGCATCTGGAGCCTCCCTCAGAGACACCAGCATCGGCAGATGCTGCTTCCTCCTCAGAGGTCTGAGTTTCAGCTCCACGAGGCCCCTGGTCTAAATATCTAAATTGTAATGACTGTAATAATCCCAACTGCTTTCCTTGGTTCCACTAGTTCTAGGCATAGTAGCTGCTTCCTTCAGTTGCTACCTCAACAATGTATTAAGGGTTCTCTTCTTGCCTTTTTGGTTATATAATTATCAATTCTTTATATTAACTTCTCTCCGTGAAAATACTGGGGGTGGTTTGTTTCCTGACATCACCCCGACTGATTCATTGGACTAAATCCCATGACTGTGAGACTCCCCTCAAGAATTTTCTCTTTGATAGAGTATTTCGTGACACCCCGCCTCCAATAACTGTCACTTCTCTCTGTACTCATTTCTATCACAGAATTCACTGTACTGAACTGTCAGCATTGTTTTTTTCTCACCCATCTCCATCCTAGGCCAACAGATCCCTGAGGTCAGAGCACATGTTTCCTCAGTACCTGGCACATAGGAAACTCTGAAAAACAGAGTGTTTGAATGAATAAATGAATGAGCGAGGAAAAATAAATCAGGAGCAGAAGCAGCTATTTTAGTATGAGATTTGGAAGGCTCATGTAGTGCCAAAGTGAAAGAGAAAGGTGGCGATGTGAGAAACAGGAGGGCTGTGGTTGCATACAGCAAGCGAACCGACAACAGGATGAAGGGGCAGCTGAGACTTTGCAAAGAATAATCGGTGACAGGGAGAGTAGGGAGAGGAGAGGGTTGGAGGACTCCCGGAGACGCCAAAGTGTGTAAGCTGTTCGTGCTCTGGAGGGATGACCAAGCCTTAAGGGAAGTCTCTCACTTCGCCTCCGGGTCCCGCCCAATCCTTTCCCTGGTTTCGGTCCTGGTTGCTCCGCCCCCTCCTTCTCCGCCCCGCGCTTCCAGAGGAAACAGGTAAAACACGGAGAACTGGATCCTATTTCAGGGGCTGCTCTGGGCATGCGTTCTCGTCCTTCCGCGCGCAGGCGCAATAACGTTCGCCTGGTGCTGCACGTTTCCGATATGGGGTAGCGTTTGCTGTGAAGTCAGCTTAGGTTACCCTCATTGACCGCCTTTCCTGTGGGTCCCCGCCCTCCCGTGGTTGTGGGGGAAACCTCGCGAGATCGCCATCGGCAGTCCCCCGGCGGCGCCATCTTTGTGCCTGGCGAACGACGGCGCTCGATGCGAACCCTGAAGCCGGAGGTTCGCTTGCCAAGCTCTCGCCGAGACCGGATCCAGGAAACACGAGGCGGGTCTCGGTGGGAGGGACGCATTGAAGGAGGAGGGAGGAAAGGGGGCGGCGGCGGCGGCGGCGGCTGCTCCTCCTCTCACCGGACCCGGGCCCGGCGCAGCGCGCACCCAAGGCGGGGGGTCGGGCGGAGAAGCGGCGCCGGGGCCGGACCCCCGTGGGAGCTGGCGACTGGCGTGAGGGCAAGGCGGCGGCAGCGGCGGACGGGGAGCAGCGGCTGCGGGTGAGTGTCCGTGAGGAGGCCCGGCACCTGCCCGAGCCGGGACGTCGGGGGTGGCCCTGGGGTCGCCCCGGTGACCCCTCTCCCGGGCGCTGGGCGTATGCTGGTCTGCGGGTGTCCCGAGGGCTCGTCTCGGCCTGGGGCTACGGCGGACTCCGGGAAATGCGGGGTTGCCGGAGGTTTGCGCAGGGCCTGACGCGCCCGCGCCCTCCCGGGACGCCCCTGGAGGCCGAGGAGAGAGGGAGTGGCCGGGGCCCTGGGTTGGCCTTCGCCCCCCGAGCCGAGAGGGATGATGTCCTTCCTCGCCGGACCCTGGGCATTGCAAGTAGTGAACCTCTGTGGACTGGTTTCAAGCCCCAGCAAAGCGCTTGGGAATGAAGACTAGCAGCACCAAGGTTGGGGTTGTCGAGGGTGTTGAGACCTGGGAATGGTTAGTAGTGATAGTAGTAATTGTTCTGAAAGAGGTTTGCATTGATTGTTGGCAGGTGTGGAGTAAGGAGAGGATACTGCTGACGTTCATTTAAAGATCACACAAGCAGTCCTCTGAGGTCCAACAACAGATTAGAGTTATTCCCAGTTGGAATTCTATAGTTTAGTGCTGTGTGCCGGCTTATTAAGGTGCCTAAAAGCAGAATTAGGGGGGATGGGATGGGGGACAAGGTGGGTTATAAAGTAAGCTGCATATAAAGTCAGAAGTTCATACCGTTGATGCAAAGCATTTATGTCCTTACTGAAACGTAATTTATTTAAATTGCTTAAGAAAACTCGTCACCTTTGGTCCAGACGGGGCTTATCAATTCCATGTTCATCAGCAACGTTTGTCAGCCAGACAACAATTTTGGCATGTGATGTATTTAGTTCTGGTGTGTAAAAGAACAAGAATGAATGGGAAAGAAGAACAATTTGACAAACTTAGCTTCTTTTCCACACTTTAGTGAAGGTAAATATTACATATGTGATTTTTATCTTAATATTTGACCGAACGTAATAATCTGTGTTCTGTCACTCTGAATTTTCTTCCACATGTTTCTTTGACACACTGTCAACACACTGTACAGTTTGTGTTGGAGCAAAGGGAGCTAACATCGAGTATTCAGGCACTGGGCTTGGTGGGTTATGTATGTTTGCATTTAATCCTCATAGCTACCCTGTGCTAAAGATGTTATCTTTGTTGTACAGATAAACACTAACCTCCAGTATTCTTCAGTAACTTTTCTGAGTAGGTCATATAGCTGGTAAATTGTGGAGCTAGAACCCAAACTCATGTGTGTCTGATTCTAGAATATGTGATTTTTCTACTATACTCTGCATAAGTGTATGTGCTGATTAATACACATTTTATGAAAATGGAAATTTTTGTTACAAAGAAACCTTTCAATTCTGTTGGTAATCTTGAAAGCTTTCAGTGTCCTTGGCTGAAGATAATCTTATTTTTTTTCTTTGCAGATTTTTCCATTTTCTAGCCAGAGGTTAACATTTTAGCAGAAGTCTGCTGATTAGTGAGGATTCCTAGTACTCGGTAGTGGCCTATCTGAAATTCAGATGTTTTCAGTATCTTTGCCTTCAGTTTCAGCATGCCCAGGATACTTCAAAGATCAGATATCTTCTTTATTCTGGTCCTGAGTAGCTTTTCAAATTATATTACTAAAATAAAATATGAACTGTTTATAAGGATTTGAATTTGCTTTATCATAACTTGGAGGTTTACACACACATACCCACCCACCCACCTTCTCCAGCAAGTGAAGTACTTGATAGCAGATGTTTTTCTTCTCTTTAATTTAGTACAGAGGTTTTGGACCCAGTTTGTGGTTTGCAGAAAATACAGCAGCTGTTCTGGGATCCAGCATAATCTTTTATGGGGCTAGGGAGTGAAAGACCTGAGACGTTGGTGAAACAGTAGAAACATCTTCCCAGTGCATGGTCATTGGTCACTTTTGTCCCCCACTGGTCTCTGCTCTTGCATCTTTGACTTGATGCTGAACTTGCCTACCTGGCCATTATCTCTGCTCAAGAGAGAGTTCAACTGGAAGAGTAGCTGCTGAAAGCTGAAATTAAAAAAAAAAAAAAGAATGCTAAGTGCTGGCACTCATCCTCTACCAGGTCATTTGGTTAGGTTTACCTGTCGAATTAATTATCCCTGGCTGGAAGTTCTAGAAACATGGGCATAAGAGGCTGGAAGAAAAAAAAAGTCCTGTGCTCCTCAGGACGCATCTGCTTATGTTTTATGGAGTTTAGAGCTTTGCTTGAAATATAATATCTTGAAATCCTCATGGGCGATGTTTGGTAATGAAAGAGCAAGTTTTTCATAATAGTTATACTCCCAAGAAAGGGTTAAATATATTCCTTACTTGTGAAGGTAATTACCGTATTTGGGCTACTGAGGTGAAAAAGTCAACAAATGATAATGTAACTGAGTGCTCACCAAGTAAATAAAAAAGCCTTTCTGAAATGATTTATATTGCCACTATATAAAGAAAAGACACCAGGAGATTGTCTCATATGTATTTAGAAGTTTATTTTCATACCTTCCTTATAATAAGCCTCAGTTTATTACCATGACCACAAATGTTCATTTGTCTAAAAGTGAAATGGTCCTATGAAATTTCTGAAACTGTCAAAATGAATTAATCCTAAATATTTAAGAACATTTATTATAGTTTAATTTATTGGCAGTTCTATTCAGTTATTTGTCTGACCCTCTAACATCCCACTTCTCTCCTGCTTCAAATTTCTCTCCTTCCTTTGCTTCCTCTCTTTCTGGTGCTGTTCCTGCTGGTATCTGGAGCTTTCCATTAGTTCTCAATTGACACTGAAGTCTTCGGCAGAATGAATGATGACGAGGAGGGCAAGGAAACTTCTCTGAGTCCACTCCCCTTCTCCAAACCCTTGTGCTCTAGGAGGTCAAGAGGGACCCAGACAGGAGCCCTTTACCCACTCCATTCTTTCTTGCAGAGGAGAATGAGAGTAGCCAGAGAGAGGGAGGCAGTGTCAAGACCCTTGCCACGGCTTCTTTTCCTTCTCTCTCTGAAGCATTAAGGAGGAAAGTTTGTAAAAGCCCATCTGCTGCAGGAGTAGCCACTGTTCCCTCATTGTCTTCTGCAGCCCACCCCGACCCTCACACACTTTTTCCTTGTTCCTTTTAGCTGCCATCCCACCATTCATCCTTTATTCCCAAGTAGGTTGTGCCTTCCTCATCCCAGGATCTCCTTCCACTACAGCTGTGCCTTTTTGTCCTTCTAACTCTGAAGCCTGATGCACTGTCGACTGCCCTCTTTCATGCCTTTCCTCCTCCTTGGCCTTGATCATGGAAGCCTAGGCCTGTGGTCCTAGGGGAGCTGACTCCCAGTTAGAGGAGGGAAGAATTCTTTTTTACTTCCAAGGCTTATTGGGGCAGGGATATTCTTTTATTCTAAGTTGACTGTTAAATGGGTTTTCCCATAGAAACATTGCCCATGCAGGTTCGGTATTTTATTATACCTGTAACCTTATGGGCGTTTAAGCTTTAGCGGACTAGCTTGGAAATCTGGCACCTTAGATCTTTGTTTCCTGGGAAGGCAAGTTCTGAGGTTCAAGTAGGTGATTTAAAAAAACAGCTTGTGCTCCAGAAGTTGTTAGGGGTTGCATGCTTTTTGTTAATTACTCATGGGCTGGTAGGGAGCACAGGTTAAGCTATCCAAAATTATCTGTTATGTGGATCAGGTGGCTCTTCTGGGAGATAAACGGTTAGTCTTTTTAGATGGTCAGTGGAGAATTTCTGAATTTAGGCACATGTTTTGAAATACAATTGAAGTTCAGTCTATCCCAGGTTAATGTTTGTGGTGAATGTTTGTCCTTAGAGCAGATGTTACAGTGTTGTGGAAAAAACAGAATTTTTCTTTGTCATAAAAGGAATATCTTGTTCCCGCTATTTCTTGCTGCTGTTCTGAAACTTTTCAAGGGTATTGGAACTCCTACAGTTATTTTACCCAAGTTTACTTAGTGGTAAACATGGACAGTGTTTTATTTTAATCAAAAGATTTTAAAGTAAAGTTTTATTAGTTTGTTGAAGTTGCATGCTGTTACCACCGTTTGTATGGTTCAAACAATTGAGGGATTTCAAAGTGATAAAAGCAAAGCAAAATACATTTAGAATTTGTTATCCATAAACGTGTTCAGTCTTAGCTTGGTTGAAGGACATATTTCTAATAAAAGGCAAGATGGGACCATTTTTTTGGGTCTCCAAACCAATCTTGTTTAAAAATGAATTTGAGTTAAGTACTGTTTATTTTAAGAGTTTACTAGATTATTTAATTACACACAGTTTGCAGTGGTTAAAAATAAAATCTCTAGGGGTAAAATGCTCAAATGTTCAGATCTTACTTTTGACACTAACTAGCTCTGTGATCTTGGGCAAGTTGCTTAATCTCTGACCTGTTTCCTCATTTTTGAAATTGGGATAGTGTAATGTCTACCTCACAGGATTTTCATGAGGATTAAATGAGCCAGAGGATGTACAGTATTTAGAACATGCCTAGCAATGGTAAATGCTCAAAAAGAGTTAGTTCTTCTTGCTATTATTACTACTTTGTCATCATCATTATTACTGCTGCTATTACTACTTTAGCTACCTTCTGACATAACACCCCTTCTGTTCTGGGTGTGTGTGTGTGTGTTTAAGATATATTTATTTATTTGTTAATAATTTTTAAATGCAAAGCTTGGGGGGGCCAGGGAGAGCAGTATATTCATTGCTGGATACATCCAAAATTGGCCATAGTGCAGGAAATTCATAAAATATTAAACTAATTTTTTTCAGTAACACCATTCCTATTATGTTAGGTATAAGGAACTGTGCCACTTTGACGTTATGAGCAAAACTGGATTATTTTAGTAATCGCAGTCTTTATTAAAATTTGTTTAACTATAAGGCCAGAGCCTGTGTAGACAGAGCCTTAATTTCTAAATGGTTAAGACTTTCTTTTAGGAAATCAGCACCATTTTCCCACAGAAATAATGTCACATATGGCCTTTAGATTCCCAGGCCAGCCCAGCATATCTGAATTTGAAGACTGATAGTACTATAAAAACTAACTTCTATGTATAACAGTGTCTCAACAAGAATCTGCACTGAGTGCATCAGGTACTTAAAGATTATGAACACAATCTTGAAGATGGCGTGGTGGGGTCACATTCCTTCACGATTCCAGCAAGCACTCCCAAGCCTTGGGCAGAGGGCTTTCTTCTGGTGGAGGCTAAGGACAGGTTAAGTAGTGGGACCTGGTCTCTAGAAGGCAGGAGCTTTTTCCTGGCTTGGCTCCTCAAAAAGCTGTGTAGTGTAGTGGTTGCCCTCGGTCTCTGTTCCATCACTTACAGAACTTCTCATGTGTAAAATGTAGATATAAGTACTGCCTATTTTACAAGGTTCTTGGGAGGATTAAATGTGTTAATATATATAAAGCAGTTAAAATAGTAGCTGGCCCATTGGTGAGTGCATGAGAAATGTTATATATATATTATTAACCTTTACTGTTTTAGGACTGCTAGAATACCCCTCTCTACTTGGCTGTCCACTGCCCATATCTGTTGTACTTAATATTTATTTATTTATTTATTTATTTGGCTGCGCCGGGTCTTAGTTGCAGCATGTGGGACCGTTAGTTGCGGCATGTGGGATCTAGTTCCACGACCAGGGATCGAACCCGGGTCCCCTGAATTGGGAGCGCAGACTCTTAGCCACTGGACCAGTAGAGGGAAGTCCCTCTTTTTTTTTTTTTTTTTTTTTTTTATACACCAGAGAAGCCCGGAAGTCCCTTTTTTGTACTTAAATAGGATTATTCTCCTCCCTTTCCACTGAGAAATAGTTTCATACCTTTTCATTTTCATCCCTGCCTAAAGTAAGCATCTCTTTTTGTGTGTGTGGTTTTGGCTTTTCTGGGGTTTATTTTATGTAGTAATATTGGAGAAATAGGTGGCATTTAAAGAGCCCCTTCTGGGAACCTCTCCTCATCCCCTTTTTAGGCTTTGTAGGGATGTGGAGACAACATTGCTTGAAGATACTGACTGTGGACATATGATTGGGTCAGAATTGAGGTGCAAACTTTTGGTAGTTTTTGCTGAGTTATTTTTTTTAAAAATAGGCAAAAATCATACAGAATTCCATATACCTTTCATCCAGGTATACGTAGTGATGGTACGTTTGTCAAAACTAAAACACTAACATTGGTATATTATTATTAGCTAAACTGATTTTATTTGATTTCACTAGTTTTCCCACTAATGTCCTTTTCTGTTTTAGGATCCATTCGAGGGTACCATGTTGCATTTAGTTGTTAGGTCATTTTTAATCTTTAGTGAATAAGTTTCTGTGGCCATAAAACCATTTTCTGATGTAAGCTTTCTGCAGATCCTCAAAAGGCCAGGTGTTTCCCCTGGGGTTGGCAAGTTCACGGAGTCATCTTGGCACTGAACTTTATAGTTGGAAATAAGAGGAGTCCTGTGATAGAGGAAAGAATGCTATGGTGTTAGGGTGAGACTGAAGCATTTTTATAATTTAAAAATATGTTGGACTAAATGGGTTTTATGTACTGTTCACTTTTGGTGGATTTAGCTTCAGAGTGACAAGACATTCTTTTTAAAATGTTAAAGATATATAAAAAGCATACTTCATATTGGATGTAGAAGCTAACTGGAATGAATTGCAGAAAGTACTTATAATTTTGATTGAGAAATTAATATTAAGTTAGGACAATAATTTGTTACTAATTTAGCACATTTGTTTATACGTGTTGGCTTCAGTTTGTGGTCATGATTGATTTTATTTTGTCTTTTTCAGGGTACCGTATGCTAAATTGTGACATATGCCTTAAGATTGATGTCACAGTCATCACTTAGTGTAAACAGAAAGTTATCTGTTAGGTTGCACATCATGAGCTTTACTTTAGAAAGTCTTATCTTTTCTGCCCCAGAAATAGGTTTTGGCTATTAGTCATGGATGGCAAAGAAATTAATTTTGAGTTGGTAAAATTTGGATGAAAATGTTTCAATTGAATATGGTATGTGTTGAGGGACACTGTCAGTAAATAAGTACTCTTGGTGGGTGGAAATCCCCTAGTACTTAGAGAAAATTGGCAGAGGGGAGAACTTAATTAAATAGTTTCAGTTGTTTCTACTTATCAAGAGCTGCTTATGACCTTGAACAAATCACCCAACTTCAAAGGACAAGGGTTTCTTCGTTTGTATATAAAATTAGGAGATTTGACTAGATGTGTGAATCTATTCATTTCTAAGATTTGAAACCCTTTTATTTAATAAAAACCTACTGTATAGCACAGGGAACTGTATTCAATATCCTGTGATAAACCATAATGGAAAAGAATGTATAGTTGGTTTGACAGCTCTATCAATATTTTTTGGTAATTAGCATGTTGTCTAATACCTGCTTTTTTAGTTTTTGTTAAGTTATTTAATTTCTGTGCTTTGACCTGAAGTAGTGGACTTCAAACTTTTTTGCTCTCATATCCCCTAACCAATTTTGAAAAATAGGTACTCTTTCACACTTAAAAAATTATTAAAATTTAATATATTTACAGAAAGTACACATCAGTAGTGAACAGTTTACTGAATTTTCACAAACTGAGCACACCTGTGTACCAGCACCCAGATCAAGAAAGTGAACATGACCAGCCACTTTCAGAAGCCCCTTTTGTTTGCCCTTTTGGTCACTTGCTGCCCTGTCATCCCCCCACCATTTCCATGACTTTTTTTTCTTAATTTAATTGTATTTATTATTTTATTTTTGGCTGCATTGGGTCTGCGTTGCTGCACGAGGGCTTTCGCTAGTTGCGGCGAGTGGGGGCTACTCTGTTGTGGTGCACGGGCTTCTCATTGCAGTAGCTTCTCTTGTTGCAGAGCACGGGCTCTAGGCGCATGGGCTTCAGTAGTTGTGGCATGCGGGCTCTAGAGCGCAGGCTCAGTAGTTGTGGCACACGGACTTAGTTGCTCCGCGGCATGTGGGATCTTCCCGGACCAGGGATTGAACCCGTGTCCCCTGCATTGGCAGGTGGATTCTTAACCACTGCGCCACCAGGGGAGCCCTTCCCTGACTTTTAACATCAAAGATGAGGTTTGCCTACTTTTGTATTTTATATAAATGGAATCCTACTGTACTCTCTTTTGCAGCATTGTGAATGTGAGATTTATCTGTATTGTATATAGTTGTTAACTATTCCTTCTCATTACTGTATATTTCATTATGTGAATATATCATCATATATCATTCTGTTGTTGATGGGTATGTAGGTAGGTCTCAGTTTTTGGAGAATGTCTTTGTTGACCTTGGAGTGGGCAAAGATTTCTTAAACAGGACTTTTTCAATGATACATATTTGTTTTAGAGTTGTGACTAGAGAAAGAATGAGAAAACTGGCTTACTTTAATATAGGCATCTAAACAATTTTGAAAATATTAATATATAGTAAAAATCTTTTAGTCTGTAAATCTTAGGGAAAGTGTCAGATTTAAAACTAGATCTAGGTGACTGACGTTTGTGCTTTTATAACTGTTTTGGGTGGTATTCCTTCAGAAATGTGTCATGTACTCCCTTGCCTATTTTGACTTGCTGATTTGTAGAAGTTCTTTACTGTATGCTAGAAATGAGCCCTCACTCACTGCAAGGGCATGCTTTTTCATTTTTAATGTGTCTTCTGATAAACCAAAGTTTTAAATTTTAATGTAGTCTGATTTATCAGTGTTTTCTTTTATGTTTAAACTAGACATCAGGTTCGGTTTAAAATATCCTTTCCTATCCCAAGGTCTTGACGATATTCTCTGTCATCTTCCAGAAACTTTATTGTTTTAGCCTTCTTATATAGGTCTAACATCTACCTGAAAGTAATTTTTGTGCATCGTGTGAGGAAGAGGACAATATTACTTTTTTCCACATGGATAGCTAATTGGCCCAGCACACTGTCTTTTCCCTACTGTTGTCAAGAATCAGATATTCCTGTGTCTCTGGTTGTGTTACTTGGCTGTCCTGTTCCATTGGTCCTTGCACTGATACCACACTGTCTTCTTTACTGTAGCTTTGTCGTAAGTCTTGATGTTCAGTAGAACAAGCTCTTCCATCCAATTGTCCTTTGAGAGCATCTTGGCTGTTCTTGGCCCTTTGCACATTTATGTGAATTTTAGTATCATATTGGAACTTCCCACACATCACACATACACACACTGACACAACATACCGAGGGATTTTGACTGAATTTGCATGGAATCTATAGAGCAATTTAGGAAGAATTGACATCTTTATCATGTTGCGTTCTAATTCATGAACATGATATACCACTCCATTTATTTAGGTCCTCTTTAATTTTTCTCAGTAATGTTTATAATTTTCTCCAAAAGTCATTCACAACTTTTGAAAGTTTTATTCTTAGGTCTTGATACTTTTTGATATTGTAAGTTTTTATAGATTTCATTTGTTTATAAAAATACAATTGACTTTTGTATATCAAGCTTGTATCTGTCAGTTGTGCTAAACGTTTATTACTTTTAGGAATTTATCTTTTAGAATCTTGTTTTTTCCTTTCAAACTGTGACACTTTTGTTTCTTAGTGTTCTGACTAGTACTTATAACATAAACTAAGTGAATAGAAGTGGTAGTAGAGGGCAGTATTTTCTAGTTCCCTTTCTCAAAGGGAAAACTTTCAACATTTCTACTCTAAATATGATACTTGGTGTAATTTTTTCCCTGTAACTCTATTAAAGTTTCATTCTGTTTTTGGTTTGGTAAGAGCTCATATCATGAGTGTTACTCGATTTTATCAAATGCTTTTCCTATTGTTAATATATTATTTTACTTCTCGAATCAAATTATATCGATAGATTTCCTAATGCCAAATCAACTTTGCATTCCAGGAATAAACCCAATTTGGTCATTGTCACATTTTCCTCTTACTTAACATAGGAACTTTGTATCTTTGTTCTTGAGTGAGATTGGCCTCTAATTTTGTTTTATTGTCCAGTTTTGGCGGACTTGTAAAAAGAGTTAAGGAAGGTACCTGTTATTTCTTTTAAAAAATTTTGTTTTTTCTATTTAAACTAAAACAAAACAAGTTCACCCATTTCTTCCACTCCCACCTCTTGCAATCACAAATCTGTTTTCTGTATCTATGAGCTTTTTTTTCTTTTTAAGATTCTGCAAATAATAGAGACTATATGATGTTGCATATAATAGAGACCATATGATATTTTCTTCCTCTGACTTTTTTCACTTAGCATAATGCCCTTGAAGAGCCCTTGAGGTCCATCCATGTTGTCACAAATGGCAAGGTTTCATTCTTTTCTAAGGCTGAATAACACACCACAGTTTCCTTTATCCATTTATTCCTTGATGGACCCTTAGGTTGTTTCCATATTTTGGCTATTTTATAATTTATATAATGCTGCAGTGAACATGAGGGTGCATATAGCTTTCCAAATTAGTGTTCTTGTTTTCTTTAGATAAATACCCAAACATGGAATTGCTGGATTGTATGGTAGTTCTATTTTTGGTATTTTTGAGGAACCTCCATACTGTTTTCCATAGTGGCTGCACCAATTTACATTACCACCAACAGTACACAAGGGTTCCCTTTTCTCACATCCTTGCTAGCGCTTGTTATTTCTTGTCTTTTTGATAATAGTCATTCTGAGAGGTGTGAGGTGGTATCTCATTGCGGTTTTGATATGCATTTCCCTGATGATTAGTGATGTTAAGCACCTTTTCATGTACCTTTTGGCCATCTATATGTCTTCTTTGGAAAAATGTCTATTCACATCTACCCATTTTTTAATCAGATTGTTTCTTTTCCTGTGGAGTTGTGTGAGTTTTTTGTATATTTTGAATATTAGTCCGTTATCAGATGTATGATTTGAAAATATTTTCTCCCATTCTGTAGGTTGCCTTTTCATTTCTTGATGTTTCCTTCACTGTGCAGAAGTGTTTTTGGTTTGATGTAATCTCACTTGTTTAGTTTTGCTTTTGTTGCCTTGGCTTTTGGTGTCAGATCCAAACCATGATCACCAAGACCTATGTCAAGGAGCTTACTGCCTGTGTTTTCTTCTAGGAGTTTTATGGTTTTGGGTCTTACAGTCATGTCTTTATTCTATTTTGAATTAATTTTGGGGTATAGTGTAACATAGTGATCCGTTTTTTGTTTTGCATGTGGCTGTCCAGTTTTCCCAACACCATTTATTGAAGAGACTCATTTTCCCATTGTATATTCTTGGCTCCTTTGTCATAAATTAGTTGATCCTATATGTGTGGGTTTATTTCTGGAGTCTCTGTTCTGTACCATTGATCTATGTGTCTGTTTTTATGCCAATTCCATGCAGTTTTTTAAAAAAATTAAATTATGACTTTGATATTCATCCTATCCTCAACTCTGAGGTCCTTTTCAGGCGGTACCACCACTATGTATATCAGGACAGCTAAACTCAAAGCAGTCCCTGAAAAACAGCACAAAGACCCAAGTCCGAAACAGAGGTCACAGGGTGGGAGTGGAGGAGTGCCTAAGCCATTTTTCAGGACGTGTATTACTTTTTTTTTTTTTAACATCTTTATTGGAGTATAACTGTTGTACAATGGTGTGTTAGTTTCTGCTTTATAATAAAGTGAATCAACTATACATATACATATATCCCCATATCTCCTCCCTCTTGCTTCTCCCTCCCTCCCACGCTCCCTATCCCACCCCTCTAGGTGGTCACAAAGCACCGAGCTGATCTCCCTGTGCTACGTGGCTGCTTCCCACTAGCTATCCGTTTTACATTTGGTGGTATATGTAAGTCCATGCCACTCTCTCGCTTTGTGCCAGATTACCCTACCCTCTCCCCATGTCCTCAAGTCCATTCTCTCTGTCTGCATCTTTATTCCTGTCCTGCCCCTAGGTTCTTCAGAACCTTTTTTTTTTTTACCCTGGCTATCGTAAATAGAGCCGCATTGAACATTTTGGTACATGACTCTTTTTGAATTATGGTTTTCCCAAGGTATATGCCCAGTAGTGGGATTGCTGGGTCATATGGTAGTTCTATTTTTAGTTTTTTAAGGAACCTCCATACTGTTCTCCATAGTGGCTGTACCAATTTACATTCCCACCAACAGTGCAGGAGGGTTCCCTTTTCTCCACACCCTCTCCAGCATTTATTGTTTGTAGATTTTTTGATGATGGCCATTATGAATGGTGTGAGGTGACACCTCATTGTAGTTTTGACTTGCACTTCTCTAATGATTAGTGATGTTGAGCATTCTTTCATGTGTTTGTTGACAGTCTGTATATCTTCTTTGGAGAAATGTCTATTTAGTTCTTCTGCTTGTTTTTGGATTGGGTTGTTTGTTTTTCTGATATTGAGCTGCATGAGCTGTTTGTAAATTTTGGAGATTACTCCTTTGTCAGTTGCTTCATTTGCAAATATTTTCTCCCATTCTGAGGGTTGCCTTTTGGTCTTGTTTATGGTTTCCTTTGCTGTGCAAAAGCTTTGAAGTTTCATTAGGTCCCATTTGTTTATTTTTGTTTTTATTTCCATTTCTCTAGGAGGTGGGTCAAAAAGGATCTTGCTGTGATTTATGTCATAGAGTGTTTTGCCTATGTTTTCCTCTCAGAGTTTTATAGTGTCTGGCCTTGCATTTAGGTCTTTGATCCATTTTGAGTTTACTTTTGTGTATAGTGTTAGGGAGTGTTGTAACTTCATTCTTTTACATGTAGCTGTCCAGTTTTCCCAGCACCACTTAACTGAAGAGGCTGTCTTTTATCCGTTGTATATTTGTGCCTCCTTTATCAAAAATAAGGTGATCATATGTGCGTGGGTTTATCTCTGGGCTTTCTTGTCCTGTTCCATTGATCTGTATTTCTGCTTTTGTGCCAGTACCATATTGTCTTCATTACTGTAGCTTTGTAATATAGCCTGAAGTCAGGGAGCCTGATTCCTCCAGCTCCATTTTTCTTTCTGAATATTGCTTTGGCTGTTCGGGGTCTTTTGTGTTTCCATACAAATTGTGAAATTTTTTGTTTCAGTTCTGTGAAAAATGCCATTGGCAGTTTGATAGGGATTGCATTGCATCTGTAGATTGCTTTGGGTAGTACAGTCATTTTCACAGTGTTGATTCTTCCAATCCAAGAACATGGTATATCTTTCCATCTGTTTGTATCATCTTTAATTTCTTTCATCAGTTTCTTATCTTTTTCTGCCTACAGTTCTTTTGTCTCCTTAGATGGGTTTATTCCTCGGTATTTTCTTCTTTTTGTTGCAGTCGTAAATGGGAGTGTTTCCTTAATTTCTCTTTCAGATTTTTCATCAGTGTATAGGAATGCCAGAGATTTCTGTGCATTGATTTTGTATCCTGCTACTTTACCAAATTCATTGATTAGCTCTAGTAGTTTTCTGGTGGCATATTTAGGATTCTCTATGTATAGTATCATGTTATCTGCAAACAGTGACAGCTTTACTTCTTCTTTTCTGATTTGGATTCCTTTTATTACTTCTCTGATTCCTGTGGCTAAAATTTCCAAAACTATGTTGAATACTAGTGGTGAGAGTGGACAACCTTGTCTTGTTTTGATCTTAAAGGAAATGGTTTCAGTTTTTCACCATTGAAAACGAAGTTGGCTGTGGGTTTGTCATATATGGCCTTTATTATGTTGAGGAAAGTTCTCTCTATGCCTACTTTCTGCAGGGTTTTTATCATAAATGGGTGTTGAATTTTGTCAGAAGCTTTCTCTCCATCTATTGAGATGATCATATGGTTTTTAGTTTGAGAGAATTTGCCTGTGAAGCCATTGGTCCTGGTCTTTTGTTTGTTGGAAGATTTTAAAACATGGTTTCAATTTCTGTGCTTGTGATTGGTCTGGTTATATTTTTTATTTCTTCCTGGTTCAGTCTCGGAAGATTGTGCATTTCTAAGAATTTGTCCGTTTCTTCCAGCTTGTCTATTTTATTGGCATATAGTTGCCTGTAGTAATCTTTCATGATCCTTTGTATTTCTGCAATGTCAGTTGTAACTTCTTTTTCATTTCTAATTAAGGTTTTGGGTCGCCATGTTTTCATTGTCATCTGTTTTTAGGTATTTATTGATTTTTTTCTTTGATTTCTTCAGTGATCTCTTGATTATTAAGTAGTGTTTTGTTTAGCCTCCATGTGTTTGTATTTTTTACAGATTTTTTTCCTGTAATTGAAAGTTAGTTCCATAGTGTTTTGGTTGG
>NW_020173041.1:138686-175030 GCF_003031525.2 Neophocaena asiaeorientalis asiaeorientalis
GGACCATTTAATCCATTTACATTTAAGGTAATTATCGGTATGTATGTTCTTATTACCATTTTCTTAGTTGTTTAAGTTTGTTATTGTAGGTCTTTTTCTTCTCTTATGTTTCTTGCCTAGAGAAGTTCCTTTAGCATTTGTTGTAAAGCTGGTTTGGTGGTGCTGAATTCTCCTAGCTTTTGCTTGTCTGGAAAGGTTTTAATTCCTCTGTCGAATCTGAATGAGAGTCCTTGTTAAACGTTTCTTGTATTTTCTCCATTCGATTTCCAAGATTTTGGATCTTTTCTGTCATTACTCTGAATTCTTTTTCAGGTGGACTGCCTGTTTCCTCGCCATTTGTTTGGTCTGGTGGGTTTTTACCTTGCTCCTTCATCTGCTGTGTGTTTCTCTGTCTTCTCATTTTGCTTAACTCACTGTGTTTGGGGTCTCCTTTTTGCAGGCTGCAGGTTTGTAGTTCCCTTTGTTTTTGGTGTCTGCCCCCAGAGGGTAAGGTTGGTTCAGTGGGTTGTGTAGGCTTCCTGGTTGGGGGGACTTGTCCTGTGTTTTGGTGGATGATGCTGGATCTTGTCTTTCTGGTGGGCAGGACTGTGTCCGGTGGTGTGTTTTGGGCTGTCTCTGTCTTTATTATGATTTTAGGAACCTCTCTGCTAATGGGTGGGATTGTTTTCCTGTCTTGCTAGTTGTTTGGCATAGGGTGTCCCGCACTGTAGCTTACTGGTCATTGAGTGGAGCTGGGTCTTAGCGTTGAGATGGAGATCTGTGGCTGAGCTTTCGCCATTTGATGTTATGTGGAGCCGGGAGGTCTCTGGAGGACCAATGTCCTGAACTCGGCCTTCCCACCTCAGTGGCACAGGCCTGACACCCGCTCGGAACACCAAGACCCTGTCATCCACACGGCTCAGAAGAAAAGGGAGAAAAAAAAAAAGAATAAAATAAAATTGTTGTTAAAGTAAAAATTGAAAAATAATTATTAAAAATAACAGAAACTTGAAAAGTAATTTAAAAAAGAGAGAAAAAAGAGAGAGAAACCAAACCAAGAAACAAATCCACCAATGATAAGTGCTAAAAAGTATACTAAGAAAAGAAAACAAAACACACACACACAAAACCGGACAGACAGAACTCTAGGACAAATGGTAAAAGCAAAGCTATACAGACAAAACCACACAAAGAAGCGTACACATGCACACTCACAAAAAGAGAAAAAGGAAAAACATAATTCTATATATAAAAAAAAGGAAGAGAGCGACCAAATCAATAAACAGATCTACCAGTGATAATAACTTGTACATACTGACTTAAGATAAGCATAAATCTAGAAACAAATCAGATGCAGAAAGCAAACCCCAGGTCTACGGTTGCTCCCAAAGTCCCCCACCTCAATCTTGGAATGACTCGTCTATTCAGGTATTCCACAGATGCAAGATATATCAAGTTGATTATGGAGATTTAATCCGCTGCTCCTGAGGCTGCTGGGAGAAGTTGCCGTTTCTCTTCTTTATTCTCACAGCTCCTGGGATTCAGCTTTGGATTTGGCCCCGGCTGTGCGGGTAGGTCTCCTGAGGGCGTCTGTTCTCGACCAGACAGGACCGGGTTAAAGGAGCAGCTGATTAGGGGGCTCTGGCTCACTCAGGCCAGTGGTAGGGAGGAGTATGGAGTGCGGGGCAAGCCTGCGGTGGCAGAGGCCAGCATGACGTAGCAACATCCTGAGGCGTGCCGTGTGTTCTCCCAGGGAAGTTGTCCCTGGATCTCGGGACCCTGGCAGTGGTGGGCTGCACAGGCTCCCGGGAGGGGGGGTGTGGTTAGTGACCTGGGCTTGCACACAGGTTTCTTGGTGGCTGCAGCAGCAGCCTTAGCATTTCATGCCCATCTCTGGTGTCCGCTCTGATAGCTGCGGCTCGCGCCCATCTCTGGAGCTTGTTTAGGCAGTGTTCTGAATCCCCTTTCCCCGCACACCCCAAAACGGTGGTTTCTTGCCTTTTAGGCAGTTCCAGACTTTTACCCGGCTAGCTGTGGCTCACTAGCCCCCTTCAGGGTATATTCACGCAGCCAACCCCAGTCTTCTCCCTGGGATCTGACCTCCGAAGCCCGACCGTCAGCTCCCAGCCCCCACCCTCCCCGGTGGGTGAACAGACAAGCCTCTCGGGCTGGTGAGTGCTGGTTGGCACCGATCCTCTGTGTGGGAATCTCTCCGCTTTGCCCTCTCCACCCCTGTGGCTGCACTCTCCTCCGTGGCTCCGAAGCTTCCCCCCTCCGCCACCCGCAGTCTCTGCCCATGAAGGGGCTTCCTACTGTGTGGAAACCTTTCCTCCTTCACAGCTCCCTCCCACTGGTGCTGGTCCCGCCCCTCTTCTTTGTCTCTGTTTTTTCTTTTGCCCTACCGAGGTTCGTGGGGAGTTTCTGGCCTTTTGGGAGGTCTGAGGTCTTCTGCCAGCGTTCAGTAGGTGTTCTGTAGGAGTTGTTCCTACATGTAGATGTATTTCTAATATATTTGTGGGGAGGAAGGTGATTTCCACATCTTACTCCTCTGCCATCTTGAAGGTCTCCCTCCATACTGTTTTGATTAGTATAACTTTTTAATATAGTTTGAAACCAGAAAACATGATGCCTCCAGCTTTGTTCTTATTTCTCAAGATTGGCTGTTGGAGGTTTTTTGTGATTCCATACAAATTTCAGGATTGTTTATCTTTTTGTGAAAAATACCATTGGAATGTTGACAGGAATTTCATTGAATCTGTGGATTGCTTTAGGTAGTATAGACATTTTAACAGTATTAATTCTCCCAATCCATGAGCATAGACTATCTTTCTGTTTATTTCTGTCTTCAGTTTCTTTTGTCAGTGTCTTGTTTTCAGTAGATAGGTCTTTAACCTCCTTGGTTTGATTTATCCTAGATAGTTTATTCTTTTTGATGCAGTTGTAAATGGGATTATTTTCTTAACATCTCTTTCTGAGAGTTAATTATTAGTGTAAAGAAACAGGGTTTTTGTGTATTGATTTTGTATCCTGCAAGTTTACTGAATTTGTTTATTAGTTGTAACAGTTTTTTGATGGAATCCTATGGGTTTGCTATATATAATCTCATGTCGTCTGCAAAAATTGATAGTTTTACTTTTTTCTTTCCAGCTTGGATGCTTTTTATTTCTTTTTCTTGCCTAATTTCTGTGGCTAGTTCTTCCAATGCTATGTTGAATTAAAGTGATGAGAGTGGACATTGTCTTGTTCCTGATCTTAGAGGAAAACTTCTGGCTTTTTACTGTTGAATATAGTGTTAGCTGTGTGCTTGTTACATACATCCTTTTATTATGTTTAGGTTCATTCCCTCTGTACCCACTTTGCTGCGAATTTTTATCACGAATGAATGTTCAATTTTGTCAAATGTTTTTTCTGCATCTGTTAAGATGATCATATGATTTTTATCTTTCGTTTTGTTAATGTAGTGTATGTATCACATTGACCGATTTGCAGATGTTGCACCATCCTTGCCTCCCTGGGATAAACCCCTTTGATTATGGTGTATGATCTTTTTAATGTATTGTTGACTTTGGTTTGCTCATATTTTGTTGACGATTTTTGCATCTGTGTTCATTAAGGATATTGGCCTGTAATTTTCTTGTGCTATCCTTGTCTAGTTTTGGTATCAGCCTAATGCTGGCCTTGTAAAATGAGTTTGGAAGTGTCCTCTCCTCTTCTATTTTTAGAAGAGTTTGGGAAGGATTTGTATTAATTCTTCTTTGAATATAGAATTAACCAGTGAAGTTCTCAGGTCCTGGACTCTTTGTTTGTTGGGAGATTTTTGGTTACTGATTCAGTCTCTGTAATAATAATTGGTCTATTCACATTTTCTATTTCTTCATGATTCATTCTTGGAAGGTTGTGTGTTTGTAGGAATTTATCTATTTTTTCTAGGTTGTCCAATTTGTTGGTGTATAATTGTTCATTGTAGTCTTTTATGATCCTTCACAGTTCTGTGGTATCTGTTGTAAATGTTAATTTTGTCTCCTTTTTAAAGAACCAGCTCTTTGTTTCCTTGATCTCTTCTGTTGTCTTTTTGGCCTCTATTTTATTTGTTTCCACTCTGATCTTTGTTATTTCCTTCATTCTACTAACTTTGAACTTTGTTCTTTTTCTAGTTCCTTGAAGTGTAATATTTTGTTATTTATTTGGGATATTTATTGTTTCTTGAGGTAGGCCTCAGTTACTATGAACTTCCCTCTTAGAACTGATTTGCTGCATTTCATAATTTTTGGTGTGTTGTATTTTCATTTGTCTCAAGGTATTTTTCCATTTCTCTGTTGATCTTTTAGTCTTTCAGTAGCATGTTGTTTAATCTCCACATATTTGTGCATTTTCCAGTTTTCTTCTTGTAATTGATTTCTCATTTTATACCATTGTGGGAAAAGATGCTTGGTATGAATTTATTTCTTCTTACAACTGCTTGGTAAGTTATATATTTAAAATATTTGTCCATTTTACCCGAATTTTCGAATTATGGGCATTACAGTTATGCCCTTTTATCATTTATTGTCGACAGATTCCTTACTGAATGTTCCTCCTTTCTTTTCTTAATAGCTTTGAGGTATAACCGCACATTTCACCCACTCGAAGTGTACAATTTTGCGGTTTTTATAACATTCACAGAGTTGTACAACCATCAGCATAATCAATTTCAGAACAAAAAGGAATGCTGCACCCATTAGCAATCACTCCCCATTTTCCCCGAGCTCCTTCTTGCCCCATCAGCCCTAGGCAATCACAAATTTTTTGCCTCTGTAGATTTTCTTCCTGAAATTTTCACATAAATGGAATCATGCAATTTGTGGTCTTTTGTCACTGGCTTCTTTCACTTAGCATAATGTTTTCATAGTTCACTTATGTTGTAGCATATATCAGTACAGTTGACTTTTGAACAACAGGGGTTTGAGTTGTGTGGATCCACTTATATGGGGACTTTTTTCAGTAGTAAACACTACAGTATGACACAGTCTGCATTTGGTTTAATCTGCAGATGTGGAACCGTCAATACAGAGGAACTGTATACACAGAGGAATTATGTATGTGGAGGGCCAACTATAAATTATACTCAGATTTTCAACTGTGTGGAGGGTTAGCAACCTTAATCCCTGTGTTGTTCAAGGGTCAACTGTACTTCATTTCTTTTTACTGCCAGATAATATGCTACTGTATGGATATACCATATTTAATTTATTCATTCATCAGTTGATGGACGTTTGAGTTGTTTTCAGTTTTTGAGTTTATGAGTAATGCTACCATGAACATTCATGTACAGGTTTTTGTGCAGACATATGTTTTCATTTCTCTCGGGCCTTTTTCATTCTTGATACTGGGTATATGTATCTTTTTTTCTCCTTCTCTTTTTAAAAAGAATTTTACTAGAGGATTAGCACTTACAGTAATTCTTCCAAAAGAACCAGCTGTGTTGGTGTTTCTTTATTTTGTTAATATCTGCTTTTATATTTATTATTTTTTTAGGATTCCTTTTGCTTTTATTTTTCTAACTTCTTAACAAGGGTGGTTAGGTATTAATTTGCACCGTTATTTCCTTCCTAACATATGCAGTTAAAACTACACATTTCAAGTATGTCTTTACTTGCATCCCATTATTTTTGATATGTAGTATTTCCATTATAGTTTCACAACATATTTTAATTTCCATTGTAATTTCTTCTTTGATCAATGGGTTATTTTAAAGTGTATTTTTTAATTTCCACTAATATAAGAATTCTCTAACTGCATATTTTATAATTGTTTTCTGGTTTAGCGTACTTTCTCTGAGTGATTTCAGTCTTTTTAAATTTCTCGAGATTTACTTTATGGCTCAACATGTGATCAGTTTTTGTAAATATGTAAGACCTTGACAAGAATATATTCTGCAGCTGTTGTATGCAGAGTTCTATATATGCCCATCGATCAGATTTGTTAATTGTGTTGTGTTATCCTTACTGATTTGTTTTTGTTTTTGTTTTTTTGGCGGTACGTGGGCCTCTCACTGTTGTGGCCTCTCCCGCTGCGGAGCACAGGCTCCGGACGCGCAGGCTCAGCGGCCATGGCTCACGGGCCCAGCCGCTCCGCGGCATGTGGGATCTTCCCAGACCAGGGCACGAACCCGTGTCCCCTGCATCGGCAGGTGGACTCTCAACCACTGCACCACCAGGGAAGCCCTTTACTGATTTTTTTTGTCTGCTTATTTCAACTACTGAGAGATACCTTAAAATCCACCACTATGATACTAATGTATGTGTATTTCTCCTATTCTGTCAGCTTTTCCTGTATATATAATTTGAGGTCATTATATCAAGTGCATGTAAATTTTTAGAAACTATTTATTTATTTGGCTGTGTTGGTTCTTAGTTGGGGTACGTGGGATCTTTCGTTGTGGCGTGCAGGCTCTTCTTTGCGGTACATGGGCTTCTATCTAGTTGTGGTGCGTGGACTCTCTAGTTCTGGTGTGTGGGCTCCAGAGCGCACAGGCTCAGTAGTTACAGTGCGTGCGCTTAGTTGCCCCGTGGCACGTGGGATCTTCGTTCCCTGACCAGGGATGGAACCCACGTCCCCTGCATTGGAAGGCAGATTCTTAACCACTGGTCCACCAGGGAAGTCCCAAGTGCATATAAATTTAGTTAATTATGTTCTGGTGAGTTAAACATTTTATCATCTTTGAAGTGACTCTTTTAACTGTAGTGATACTTTTTCTTTGATGTCTGTTTTTTCTGAAACTAATTTAGCTATACCATCTTTATTTTGGCTAGTGTTTGCATGATATGTATTTTTTTCTTTCAACCTTTCTGTATTCTTATGTTTAAATGGGTCTCTTGAAAGAGACCATATGTTTGTAGATTGTTTTTTTAAGTCTGATAATCTTTCTCTTTTTTCGGAACATTCAGTCCATTTGTATTTAATGTAAGTACTGACATTTTGAGATTAAATACAGCAGCACATTTTTGTCCCACCTGTTCTTTATTTTTCTCTTCCTTTTATTTGATTGTTTTTATATCAGTTTTCCTTTATTGGTTCAGATATCACATGTTCATTTTAATTATTTTCATAGTTGCACTCGCACTTACAGCATGCATAGGTCACTTATCAAAGTCTAGTGTTAACTGATAGTTTTATCTTCCTCCTGGTTGAAGCAAGAACGTTAAAATACCTCTGTTCCGCTTACTGATCTCCTGACATACATGCTCTTGTCCTGTAACTTAATATTCTGTATGTATATTTTTCTACAAAAAGCTGTACATATTCCATGTATATAATTTAATGGGTTGGGAGATAAGTTGCTGTACGTATTTTAACCCCCACAGGACATTATTATTTTATACAATCAATGCCCCATTAGATTTTTCACATTCTTAAACTTTCATGGTTCTTCATTCATTTCTGCATCTGTGACCTTCCATTTTGGGTCAGTTTTTTTGCTTTATGACTTTTTAGTGAATTGTGAATTCTGTTTTTATTTGTCAGAAAATATATTTCATTTTCACTCTTTTTTAAAAAATGTATGTATTGTTTTTCAAGTTCTTTTCCCATTTAGGTTATTACAGAATATTGAGCAGAGTTCCGTGTGCTATACAATGTGTCCTTGTTGGTTATCTATTTTAAATACAGTAGTGTGTATATGTCAGTCTCAAACTCTGAATTTTTTTTAACTTTTAATTTTATATTGGAGTACAGTTGACTAACTGTGTTGTGATAGTTTCACTTGTGCAGCACAGTGGTTCAGTTATACATATACACATGTCTATTCTTTTTCAAGTTCTTTTCCCATTTGGGTTGTTACATAATATTGAGCAGAGTTTGCTGTGCTATATGGTAGGTCCTTTTTGGTTACCCTTTTTTTTGGCTGCACTGGGCGGCATGTGGGATCTTAGTTCCCTGACCAGGGATTGAACCTTCACCCCTTGCAGTGGAAGCACGGAGTCGTAACCACTGGACCACCAGGGAAGTACTGTTTATCCATTTTAAATATAGCAGTGTGTACATGTCAATCCCAAACTCTGTAACTATCCCTTCCCCTCACCCTTACCCTTACCCTTACCCTTACCCTCCTGGTAACCGTAAGTTTGTTCTCTAAGTCTGTGAGTCTGTTTGTTTTGTAAATAATTTCATTTGTATCGTTTGTTTTAGAGTCTGCATGTAAACAATATCATATGATATTTGTCTTTCTCTGTCTGACTTACTTCACTCAGTATCATAATCTCCAGGTCCATCCGTGTTGCTGCAAATGGTATTATTTCATTCTTTTTAATAGCTGATTAATATTCCATTGTATATATATACCACATCTTCTTTATCCATTCATATGTCGATGGACATTTAGGTTGCTTCCATGACTTGGCTGTTGTAAACAGCACTGCAGTGAACATTGGGGTGCCTGTATCCTTTCAAACCATAATTTTCTCCGGATGTATGTCTAGTAGTGGGAATGCGGGATCATATGGTAGCTCTGTTTTTAGTTTTTTAGGGAACCTCCATACTGTTCTCCATAGTGGCTGTACCAATTGACATTCCCACCAATAGTGTAGAAGGGCTCCCTTTTCTCCACACCCTTTCCACCATTTATTGTTTGTAGACTTTTTGATGATGGCCGTTCTGAATGGTATGAGGTGATATATCATTGTAGTTTTGATTCACATTCCTCTAATAATTAGCAGTGTTGAGCATCTTTTCATGCGTCTCTGGGCTGTATGTATGTCTTCTTTGGAGAAATGTCTATTTAGGTCTTCTGCCCATTTTTTGATTGGGTTGTTTGGCTTTGTTTTGATATTGAGCTGCATGAGCTGTTTGTAGATTTTGGAGATCAATCCCTTGTCGGTTGCATCGTTTGCAAATATTGTCTGCCATTCTGTTCGTTGCCTTTATGTTTTGTTTATGGTTTCCTTTGCTTTGCAAAAGCTTTTGAGTTTCATTAGGTCCCATTTGTATATTTTTATTTCCATTACTCTAGTAGGTGGATCGAAGAAGATATTGCTGTGATTTATATCAAAGAGTGTTCTTCCTATGTTTTCCTCTAAGAGTTTTATAGTATCAGGTCTTAACATTTAGGTCTTTAATTCATTTTGAGTTTATTTTTGTGTATGGTATCAAAGAATATTCTAATTTCAATCGTTTACATGTAGCTGTCCAGTTTTCCCAGCACCACTTATTGAAGAGACCGTCTTTTCTCCATTGTATAGTCTTGCCTCCTTTGTTTTAGGTTAATTGACCATAGGTGCTTGGGTTTATTTCTGGGTTTTCTACCTTGTTCCATTGATCTATATCTCTGTTTTTGTGCCAGTACCATACTGTCTTGATTACTGTAGCTTTGTAGTATAGTCTGAAGTTGGGGAGCCTGATTGCTCCAGCTCCGTTTTTCTTTCTCAAGATTGCTTTGGCTATTCGGAGTCTTTTGTGTTTCCATACAAATTGTGAAATTTTTTGTTCTAGTTCTGTGAAAAATGCTATTGGTAGTTTGATAAGGATTGCATTGAATCTGTAGATTGCTTTGGGTAGCGTAGTCATTTTCACAATATTGATTCTTCCAATCCAAGGACATGGTATATCTCCCTGTTTGTATCATCTGTAATTTCTTTCATCAGTGTCTTACAGTTTTCAGCATACAGGTCTTTTGTCTCCTTAGGTAGGTTTATTCCTAGGTATTTTCTTCTTTTTGTTGTAGTCGTAAATGGGAGTGTTTCCTTAATTTCTTTTTCAGATTTTTCATCATTAGTGTATAGGAATGCAAGAGATTTCTGTGCGTTAATTTTGTATCCTGCTACTTTACCGAATCCACTGGTGAGCTCTACTAGTTTTCTGGTAGCATCTTTAGGATTTCTATGTATAGTGTCATGTCATCTGCAAACAGTGACAGTTTTACTTCTTTTCTGATTTGTATTCTTTTTATTTTTTCTCTTCTCTGGTTGACGTGGCTAGGACTTCCAAAACTATGTTGAATAAAAGTGGTGAGAGTGGACATCTTTGTCTTGTTCATGATCTTGGAGGAAATGCTTTCAGCTTTTCACTGTTGAGTATGTTGTTAGCTGTATATATGTTTGTTGTATATGGCCTCTATTAGGTTGATGTAAGTTCCCTCTGTGCCCACTTTCTGGAGAGTTTTTATCATAAATGGGTGTTGAATTGTTTCAGAAGCTTTTCCAGCATCTGTTGAGATGATCATGTGATTTTTGTTCTTCAGTTTGTTGATGTGGTGTATCACACTGATTGACTTACGGATATTTAAAAATCATTGCATCCCTGTGATAAATCCCACTTGATTGCAGTGTAGGATCCTTTTATTGTGTTGTTGTATTCGACTTGCTAGTAATTTTTTTTTTTTTTGACTTGCTAAGAACTCTCAACCACTGCGCCACCAGGGAAGCCCTGTTAAGGATTTTTATGTCTGTGTTCGTTAGTGATATTGGCCTTTAATTTTCTTTTTTTGTATTATTTATGTCTAGTTTTGGTATCAGGGTGATGATGGCCTCATAGAATGAGTTTGGGAGGGTTCTTTCCTCTGCAATTTTTGTAGAAGTTTCAGAAGGACAGGGGTTAACTCTTCTCTAAATGTTTGATAGATTTTGCCTGTGAAGCCATGTGGTCCTGGGCTTTTGTTTGTTGGGAGTTTTTAAATCACAGTTTCAATTTCAGTACTTGTGATTGGACTGTCCATATTTACTATTTCTTCCTGGTTCAGTCTTGGGTGATTGTACTTTTCTAAGAATTTGTCCATTTCTTCGAGGTTGTCTATTTTATTAGCATATATGTTTGTAGTCTCTTATGATCCTTTGTATTTCTGTGGTGTCTGTTGTACCTTCTCCTTTTTCATTTCTAATTTTATTGATTTGAGCCCTTTCCCTGTTTATCTTGATGAATCTGGCTAAAGGTCTATCAATTTTGTTTATCTTTTCCAAGAACCAACTTTTAGTTTCATTGATCTTTTCTGTTTTTCTCTTCATCTCTGTTTAATTTATTTCTGCTCTGATCGTTGTTTAGTGTTGTGTTTGGATAGCTTTCTCTGTCTCTGTCTCCTTTTTTTTGGTCATGCCACACGGTATGTGGGATTGAACCTGTGCTCCCTGCAGTGAGAACACAGAACCTTAACCACTGGACCGCCAGGGAATTCCTTGCTTTTTCTCTTTTGTGTGTATATTTCTTGTAGATTTTTGGTTTGCAGTTCCCATGAAGTTTTGCTATAGCAGTCTGTATATATAAACAAGATTGTTTTAAGCTGCTGGTCTCTTAATTTGAAACGTTATTTCCCGTTTCCTGCATTTGTGCTCTCCTCACCATTGCCAGTTTTGATAACATATTTGTGTGTAGATGCTTTCCTACCTTTACTGTATGTTTGCCTTTACCAGTGAGCTTTCTCATTTGTGTATACTTGTTTGTAGTTGTGGCCTTTTCTTTTCTGCCTAGAGAAGTTCCTTTAGTATTTGTTGCAAAGTTGGTCTGGTGGTGTTGAATTCTCTTAGCTTTTCCTTGTCTGTAAAGCTTTTGATTTTTTTGTTGAATCTCAATGAGAGCATTGTTGGGTATTCTTGGTTGTAGGTCCTTCTCTTTCATCACTTTAAATATATCATGACACTCCCTTCTGGCCTGCAGAGTTTCTGCTGAGAAATCAGCTGATAACCTTACAGGAGTTCCCTTGTATATTATTTGTTGCTTTTCCCTTTTGCTTTTAATATTTTTTCTTTGTTTTTAATTTTTCTCAATTTGACTATTATGTGTCTCTGCATGTTCCTCCTTGGGTTTATCCTGCCTGGGACTCTCTGTGCTTCCTGGACTTGGGTGACTGTTTCCTTTCCCAAGATAGGGAAGTTTTCAGCTATCATCTCTTCAGATTATTTTCTCAGGTCCTTTATCTCTCTTTTCTCCTTTTGGGACCCCTCTAATGTGATTGTTGTTGCATTTAATGTTTCCACAGAGGTCTCTTAGACTGTCTTCATTTCTTTTCATTCTTTTTTCTTTATCGTATTCTGTAGTAGTGATTTCCACCATTCTGTCTTCCAGCTCACTTATCCTTTTTTCTGCCTAACTTATTGTGATATTGGATTCCTCTAGTGTATTTTTTATTTCAGTTGTTGTATTATTAATCTGTTTGTTCTTTAGTTCTTCTAGGTCTTTGTCAAACATTTCTTGTATCTTCTTGGTCTGTTCGTCCATTCTTTTCCTGAGATCTTGGATCATCTTTACTATCATTACTCTGAATTCTTTTTTGGGTCGATTGCCTGTCTCCACTTCACTTAGTTGTTCTTCTGGAGTTTTATCTTGTTCTAACACCCGGGACAGATTCATCTACTATCTCATTTTGTCTTACTTTCTGTGATTACCGTTTGCATTCCGCAGGCTGTAGAGTTGTAGTTCTTGCTTCTGCTGTTTGCCCCCTGGTGGATGAGCCTGTCTCAGAGGCTTGTGCAGGCATCCTGGTGGGAGCAACTGGTTCCTGCCCATTGGTGGGTGCAGCCGGGTGTTGTCCATCTAGTGGGCAGGGCCGTGTCAGGGGTTGTGCTTATGGGGCAGCTGTGGGCTCAGGAAGACTTTAAGCAGCCTGTCTGCTGATGGGTGGGACTGTGTTCCTGCCCTTTTGGTTGCTTGGTCTGAGGCATCCAAGCACTGGAGCCTATAGGCTGTTGCGTGGGGCCAGGTCTTGGTGAGAAGATGGCAGCCTCCAGGAGGGCACATGCCAATGAGTACTCCCCAGAACTACTGCCGCCAGTGTCTTTGTCCCTGCATTGAGCCACAGCAGCCCCATACCTCTGCAGGAGGCCCTGTAATACCAGCAGGAAGGTCTGGCCCAGGCTCTTATGAGGTCACTGTTTTTTTTCCCTGGTTCCTTGTGCACACGAGACCTTGTGTTCCCCCTCTGAGAGTGGAGTTTCTGTTTCCCCCAGCCCTGTGGAATTCCTGCAATCAAACCCCATTGGCCTTCACTGCTAGATTCTCTCGGGGCTCCTCCTCCCGTTGCCAGACTCTCAGCCTGGGGAGCCTGACTTGGGGCTCAAAACTTTCACTCCTGCAGGAGAGGTTCTGTGGTATAATTATTCTCCAATTTTGGGGTCACCCACCCAGCGGGTATGGGATTTGATTTTATTGTGATTGTGCCCCTCCTACCATCTCACTGTGACTTCTTTTTTGTCTTTGGATGTAGTATATCTTTTTTGGGGAGGTTCCAGCATTTTTTTGTCGATGGTCATTCAGCAGTTAATTGTGATTTTGGTGTTTTCGTAAGAAAAGGTCAGCTCACTTTCTTCTACTGCACCATTGTGTCTCCGCCTTCTTAATTTTCATTCTTGATGGGTGTTTTCTCTGCAGTGGAATACTTGGTTGGCAGTTGTTTTTCTTTCTGCTACTTAGGGATTCCATTACATATGTCTTTTAGCTTCCGTTTTTGTTGTTGAGAATTAAGCTATCCATGTAACTGTTGCTTCTTTGAAAGTAATCTTTTTCCCCCTCAGGATGCTTTTAACTTTTTCTTTGTCTGCTGATTTTCAGCTAGGAATTCATTGACATCCTTACATTTGTGGTTTGACATTTTTAAATCATTTTTGGAAATTTTCAGCCATTCAAGTTTTGCTTCTACTCTATACTGTCTTTCCTTTCCTTCTGGAATTCCATTTAACTGTGTCGGATGTTATACCTTCACACCATATCCCCATATTGCTTATCCTGTATTTATTCTGAGCTTTTTTTCCACTGACTTGTCTCTGATTCAGTGTCTCAACTGTGTCCATTGGCTGTTAAACCTGTTCATTGGATGATTAAACTTCAGTTTTTGTATTTTTCAGTAACAAAATTTGTTTGCTTCTTATAAAAATCTGGTATATCACTTTTTATAGTTTCTAGTTCATGGCTGAGACTTTTCAGTTTGGCTTCCATTTCCTTGAACCAAAGTGTGTGTTTCGTAATTCCAATATTTGGAGTCTCTGTGAGTGTTTATTGTTTTATATTTCTGTGGCTTTTGATCTTATGTCTGTTGTTTTCCCATGTGCCCAGTTGTCTTTAATTGTTTGCTGGGCATTGGATTTGAAAAATTACTTGAGAAATCATTTGAGGCCAGGATGATATCTTACAGGAAGGATTTTTTTGGGGGGCGGGGGGTGGCATCTGCTTGAGGGAATCTAGGATTACTTAGTCAAATCTCAGCTTTTGAGATTTCTCTGGGCCAACTGGATGACTCAAGGCTAAATTGCTTTCAATTTATGGACTGTTCAATTTCTGGTTCACCCATATTTCTAAGGTGCAGCCCTTTAGGTTCCTAACATGAGGGTAGCGAAGAGGATTTTCCTTTTGTCTCTCTGGGCCTACCCATCTGTCAGATACAGTTTAACTTCTGGTTTCTTCTGGATTGTTGTGCTCACCTCTCTGAATTCCAGTCCTTTAATGTATCTGAAAGCACTATCCTGTTGGCTCTTTGGTCCTTTAAGAAAGTCATTTCTTACATTTTGTCCAACTTTATTATTTGTCTTCAGTGGAAAGATTGGTTTGGGCTTCCCTGGTGGCGCAGTGGTTGAGAGTCCGCCTGCCGAAGCAGGGGACACTGGTTTGTGCCCCGGTCCGGGAAGATCCCACATGCCGTGGAGCAGCTGGGCCCGTGAGCCATGGCCACTGGGCCTGCGCACCTGGAGCCTGTGCTCCGCAACGGGAGAGGCCACAACAGTGAGAGGCCCACGTACCGCACAAAAAAAAAAAAAGGAAAGATTGGTTCACATTACCTAATATGCCATAACCAAGAGAAGGAGTCTTCCCATTAGCTCTTTATGGCAGAACATGATTTTGTCTTGTTTTCTAGGTCAGACTCAGCCCCTAGTTCGCTTTAAATTTTGTTTGATGTAGCTGTACTCACTTGGATAACTTTGCACATTTTCATTAAAAGGCTACATTGTGTGTGTGTGTGTGTGTGTGTGTGTGTGAAATTATAAATAAGTTGTTACCTGATTATTCAGGATTCAGGATTTTAGTCTCTTCCACCTAGGGCAGTTTCTAGTCCTTGACAGTGGACAGGTTTATTGTATTTAAGTTTCAGTTAAAAATAAGTCTCTGGAATGACTTTAAGAACATGAAATCCCTCTTAATTACTATTGAAATTGGGATGTACAATATCAACTAAGTTTTTTTTCCTTTCATAGAAAAGAATGTTTTCCTAGTTATACTATAAGTGTCATGACTTCTGTTTTAGTGTACATATTTGTAGACATAATATATGTCCTTGTGAAATAGAAAAAAAGGAGGCAGTTCTGCTGAGATTCTTGTTTGCTGTATTATGAAAGCTCTCGAGCATCCTCTTGAATGAATATGGTGCTTTACAAATTACAAACATTTTCCTTCTGTGTAAATTAATTCCTGCATCTTGTGAGGTGTGGATTAAGCAAAGGATTTGGAAACAGGGCCTAAGAGAGGTTAAGTAACTTGTCTGTGGCTCCACATCTGGTGAGTGGCTTATGTCGTCCATGATTATTACAGTGTTTTATTTCAGCTGTTGTGGCCTGTTAATGCTTGCCTGTAGATGCTCACTGACTTCCCAGTTTTGTCATGTTATGCTTTCTTCTTTCTGTACACCATGTAATATAATGACCTCATGACTCATGTCCTGAAGATTGAGACAATTGGGATATTACTCCTTCATATCCCATCCTCACTGCCTCTCAGCCCACCCCATTTCTAGAATATGGTCACACCAGCCCTGGAATTTGCCAGCTCCTCTGCCCTGTTGGAAAGCTTGCTTTGTCACTAGTCTTTTCTCACCCCACATGTATAGTCAGTCCCTTTCCTTCTCTTTACACATGCCTCAATTTTTCTGATTCTAAGAAAGATGCCTCTTTTTTTCCCAATGCACTTGCCATCTTTCTTGTCACTCTTACGGTTAGACTCAAACTCTCTAACTTCCTTACTGGGTATCTTCTGTAAGCCTTCCTTTCTTTCCTAATCGCTCTTTATAAGATCCTAGCCAAAATCTCGTTTGCTCTGATCCTCTGAATCTTAAGGAGAGCAAAAAGCTTTTCTGCCTCAGACCCTTTTCCTAGCAGTAGAGTCAGTGCTTCTACATGTCTGGTGGTGCTTCTGCTTCTGAATGGTACTCACATCTTATTTTCAACATCCTTGTAATGAAAACCTTGAACAGTTTTCTTACGTTAGGAATGTGGATGTCAAATGCCCTTGTTTGCTTGGAGCATGTTCAATTACATAGTGTTCAGTCACTACTTGTTTAAGGGTATGAGGATGCCACCTCCTCAAATTTAGTAATATTCCATTTTCTCTTGAGAACTATTGTGTCTGTGTGTGGTTTGTTTTTTTTATTTTGTCCCTGTCCAAGGATTCTTTTCTTGGAAGTTGATTCATCAGTTTTCTCCCAGTCTCACTCACAAAACTGTCATGCTTTAAAATGTTGGTAGAAGGGCTTCCCTGGTGGCGCAGTGGTTGAGAGTCCGCCTGCCGATGCAGGCACACGGGTTCGTGCCCCGGTCCGGGAGGATCCCACATGCCGCGGAGCGGCTGGCCCCGTGAGCCATGGCCGCTGAGCATACGCATCCGGAGCCTGTGCTCCGCAACGGGAGAGGCCACAGTAGTGAGAGGCCCGCGTACCACAAAAATAAATAAATAATAATGTTGGTAGAATTGTGAGTGGTACCAGTACCTTTTGAATGTCCTATTTCAAACCTTTGCACTTTTCCCTTTTCCTTCTCTTTTAATCCTGCATCATTTCTGTTGTCCACTTCTATTATTTTTCTTCAGTAAACTTGATTTACATGAATTCATCTTTCCCTTCTCTGAACTCTTTTTGTTATCAGGGTACAGAGTACATATGTTCTTTTTCACCAGCTCAAGAGTAAGCTTTAAGACAGGGCATGGGCAATTAAAAAAAAAAAAAAAAGACAGGGCATGGGCTTCACCCTTTTGCTTTATCACTTATTTTTTTAAATAAATTTTTAAATTATTTATTTTTGGCTGAGTTGGGTCTTTGTTGCTCTGCGTGGGCTTTCTCTAGTTGGGGCGAGCAGGGGCTACTCTTCATTGCAGCGTGCGGGCTTCTCATTGCAGTGGCTTCTCGTTGCGGAGCACAGCCTCTAGGTGTGTGGGCCTCAGTAGTTGAAGCTCATGGGCTCTAGAGCACAGGCTCAGTAGTTGTGGCACACGGGCTTAGTTGCTCTGTAGCATGTGGGATCTTCCCTGACCTGGGTTCGAGCCCATATCCCCTGCATTGGCAGGTGGATTCTTAACCGCTGCACCACCAGGGAATCCCTGCTTTATCACTTATTGCAGGGCCTTGCATATAATAAGATTCAGTAAATATTTAAGTTTATATTTAATATTATAGTTAATTATAGGTTATGCTGATAATTATAATTACTAATTAATATTATTAATCATAGTTAAACATAAACATAGTTAATGTTAATTGACGTTTAAATATAATGGTTTTGGCTCTAAGGATTTTACCTCTGGACTGCCTTAAGAACCTTCTCAGTAGTTTTATATCTTTAGCTTCTTTTTCTGTGATCTCTGTACAAAAGAATGAAAATCATCAGCTTTTAAGTATTATTTTGGGTTTTTTCTCCTTAAAGGACTCTGTCGTGACTCCTCGTTGATTGTTTTTATTTCTAAATTTTTATTTGTGAACATTTCCAAATAAAAAGTTCAGTGATCCTCTATGCTGCAGACATCAACATTTCTCCATACTTCTTTCATCTTCCCCCTATTGCTTTTTGTTGTTGTTGAGAATTTATGGCATATCCAAGACATTATTTCATCCCTAAATAACATGTATCTAAAACAACACATTTTCTTACATAACCACAATGCATTGTCATGTACAGCACACCTGGTAATGATTCCTTAATTGTGTATACAATACTTATTAGTCCATGGTCAAGTTCTCCCAGTTGTCTAAAAAAATTTCTTTTGTAGTTGGTTTGTTTGATTTATGCGAGAGGTCAGGTGTTGACAGCCTGATCCCTTCATAAAGCCCCACTTTTCACCCTAATGCTTTTACTATTCATTGATTACAGTTGCATAGATTAGTTATTAAATTAAAAATTGCCAAATTAGCTGAAACTTTTCTCTCTGGAAGAACTTCTTCCTCATTCACTAAGGCTAGTTGGTTAACCTAAAATATCTAGTTAGTTCTTGAGTAGTTAATACCCTCTACTGGGGAAAGAAGACTCTGCTTTCTTTTTTAGCTAGTAAGACTCTTTAGATTATTTCACTAAGGCCTATAGTAAAGTATTTTTTTTCCTTCTTGAGGAAGTTAAAGTTATTCTTGAGTGGTAGATTAGTGATTTTGTGGATTGGGTTATGGGGAGGGCTTCCCAGTCCTGAGTGAGCAGTTCAAGTTCTCCTGAGAAGGTACAGCGGCGGGGGGCGGGGTGGATGGTGGGGAAAGGAAAGGAATACAAAGGGAAAAAAATACACCCCCTTCACTGTTGGGATTTGTACTGAGGGTGTGGTGCTCACTTGGGGTGTGGAAATTTCAAACATTCTTCTACTTTCCCAGAGAATAAATTAGACTCAATAAAGATTCTGTATAGACACAGTATAGAGTCATTTAAATTTAAGGACGTATGGCCCTTAAAGGGTCTTAGCACAGTTTTGTAATCTAAACCATTCGATTTTTTTTTACATCTTTATTGGAGTATAATTCTTTTACCATGGTGTGTTAGTTTCTGCTTTATAATGAAGTGAATCAGTTATACATATACATATGTTCCCATATCTCTTCCCTCTTGCATCTCCCTCCGTCCCACCCTCCCTATCCCACCCCTCTAGGTGGTCACAAAGCACAGAGCTGATCTCCCTGTGCTATGCGGCTGCTTCCCACTAGCTACCTATTTTACGTTTGGTAGTGTATATATATCCATGCCACTCTCTCACTTTGTCACAACTTACCCTTCCCCCTCCCCATATCCTCAAGTCCATTCTCTTGTAGGTTTGTGTCTATTCCCATCCTACCCCTAGGTTCTACATGACATTTTTTTTTCTAAAATTCCATATATATGTGTTAGCATATGGTATTTGTCTTTCTCTTTCTGACTTACTTCACTGTGTATGACAGACTCTAGGTCCATCCACTTCATTACAAATAGCTCAATTTTGTTTCTTTTTATGGCTGAGTAATATTCCATTGTATATATGTGCCACATCTTCTTTATCCATTCATCCGATGATGGACACTTAGGTTGTTTCCCCCTCCTGGCTATTGTAAATAGAAGGTGGGAGGGAGGGAGACGCAAGAGGGAAGAGATACGGGAACATATGTATATGTATAAATGATTCACTTTGTTATAAAGCAGAAACTAACACACCATTGTAAACCAGTTATACTCCAATAAAGGTAAAAAATAATAATAAATAAAAAAAGAACATGTTTGGTTTTCATTTTCAAGGTTTACAGTTATAAAACCTAGAGGAAAATGAAAAGTTGGTAAACATTATTTCAAGTGCTGGTGGTAGCAAACAGACAATAACTTTTGTAGGCATTTAGGAAGGAGAGAAAACTGATTCAAGTTGATGGGGAGAAGGTTAACATGAATGTGGGGTGGATTTTGCATTGTCACATCAGAGATCAGAAAAGGCTGTTTCACGTGGTAGAAAACAGCCTTCGTATAGGTGCAAGTACTTCTTGCTCATACTTGAAGTTCATTTTTCAGGTACTGTTTAAGTAAAGTAAAGTAAAGTAACTAAGAAGTTAAAAAGTAAGAAAAAGTATAGTAAAGTGCTAAAAAAATACATTATAAACAGGCTATGTTATTTTAGCTCTACTGTGGTTATAAAATGAGGTTGAGTCAGTAGATTAATTAGAAATTTATATGCATCATGGCTCTGATACAAACCAGTATTTGCCCTAAAATGATAAGGTTAACATTGAATTATTAGGTTTACCGAGAACGAAGATAGTTTCTAAATGATGGAGAGAGAGAATGCTCATCTGTCAAAATAAGCCAGTAAGGGCTTTTTTTTTTCTTAAAGTAGCAGTTTTTAAAAAGTTGTATACTATTTTGGCTATGCAATTGAAAATTTTGTAGATGCTTGATAGTCCTGGGCTTCATCCTTTCCTCTCTAGATAGAATGGGAGGCTCATGATGGTAAGTCACAGCCAGGTGTGCTACAAAAGCCTTAAGAAAACAGGCAGTGGACTATCTTTTTGTCTTTCTGAAGTGCTCTCAGAAAGACAAATGTAGAATTTAATTACTGTAGAAGATATTTGTGACCTAAAGGAAAAGAAGGTTCCGTTTGTGATGATACTTGGGAAGGAACTGCTTGCCCTAAAAGTGTGGTCTAGCATCCTGTCTGTTGTTACTTTAAGTCACCAGAAGTCTGTGAGTTTTTGTCATTTTTCTGTATTGAGTTAAGAAGTTAATAAAAGGATAACTTAGCTCCTCATTTTGTCAGATTTCAAGTCTACTGAAAAGAAGGTGCTTTGAGAGCTGGAGATGTGAGTAAGAGTCCAGTGCCAGGGTAATTTTTTAATTTTTAAAAAAATAGACTTTATTTTTTTGGAACAGTTTTAATTTTTCAGAAAAATTGAGAAGATAATACAGACAGTTCCTTTATACCCTGCACCCAGTTTCCTTTATTATTAACAGCTTACATTAGCATGGTATATTTGTTACAACTAGCCAATATTAAAAATATTATTAACTAAAGTCTATACTTTATGCAGATTGCCTTAGTTTTTACCTAATGTATTTTTTCTCTTTCAGGATCCCACCGGGGTCCTGTATTACAGTTATCGTCACGTCTCCTTAGGCTCCTCTTGACTGTGACAGTTTCTCAGACTTCCCTTGTTTTGACGACCTTGGCAGTTTTGAGGAGAATTAGATCAGGTATTTTGTAGAATGTCCCTCAATTGGATTTATCTGATGTTTTTCTCATGGTTAGACTGGGGTTATGGGTTTTTAGGAGGAAGACCACAGAGGTAAAATGCCATTCTCATTACATTATATCAAGGGTACATACTATCATCATGATTTATCACTATTAATGTTGACTCTGGTCACCTGGCTGAAAATATGTTTGTCAAGTTTCTCCACTGTGAAGTTACTTTTTTATTTTTTGTAAAAACTTTGTTCCATGCTGTGTTGTTTGGAAATAAGTCACTAAGTGTAGTCCACACTTAAGGAGTGGGAAGTTTTGCTCCATCTCCTTGAGGCTCTTCTACGTAAGTTACTGGGAATTCTCCATGGGAGATTGTCTCTTCTCCCCCATTTATTTATTTATTTATTCAGTCATTTCTTTATGTCAGTATGGGCTTACAGATATTTGTCTTATATTTTGGGTCATAATCCAATACTACCTTATTTACTTTGTTGCTCAAATTTTTGCTGTTCTGGCCATTGGGAGCTCTTTTGGTTGGCTTCTGTGTCACTCTGACATGCCCCCGTCGTCATGGGGTGTTTTTTGTTGTTTTTTTCCAGACACTTCCTTACTTTCTGGTACTACAAGATTCTCCAGGCTCATCCTGTATATCCCCTATCCCAGTTCTAGAATCAGCAGTTTCTCCACAAAGTCCAGATATCTTTTATTAGAGAATGCTATTGGAAATCAAGATCTGGGTGCTAGGTGTGCTTGTTGCTACTAGAGTTTTGCTGTTTCTAGGCCTTCTTAGCTGAAATCCTGTGTATATATTACCTGTATATTTATGCACATTTATAAGTATTTCTACGCATTCATTTCTGTATATATATCTATCAGTATTAAGGTAAACATGAGTTCATATTGATGTCTCCAGCTCTAATCCATTACTACATAGGTCATTCTAGCCTCCTCCCCTTGCTTTTCTGTAACCTCCCACTCCAACAGTGAGAAATCTGGCTCCCACCATTCACCATCCATTTACTTAATTGTTCAGTCCCAGTGTACATGTATAGTTGTATATCAGTTTTGTTAACCTGATACCCTGATGGGTAACAATATCAGAATTCTTAACCTGTACCCCCATGGGAAACAGCTTTATCAGCTAGAATACAATGCTTATGTACAGTTCCTTTTACCTTTAGTCTTACAGACTCCACTCATTTCCAAAGTTCTTTCAGTCAGCACCTTTCCCCCCATCCCCTGCAGTGATACTGTTTCATACATTTGTAATACAGTTAGATTCTGTTATATGGTCTCCATTCCTTCCTGGGACCCCCTGACTTTCTAAAGGATTTTTTAAAATTTGCATACTTTAAGGTTCATTCTTTGTATTATAAAGTTCTGTGGGTTTTGACAAGTGCCTAATGTCATGTATCTACCATTACAGTATCATACAGAATAATTTCACTGCCCTAAAAATCTCCTGTGCTTCACCTATGAACCCTCCCTTCCTCCCCACAAACCTCTGGCAACCGTTGATCTTTTTACTGTCTCTATAATTTTGCCTTTTCTAGAATGTTCTTGAGATATTTTTAAAGTCACTTTCTAAAGGAAACCTTTGATTTCTCTAACCTAGATACCATTTTTTCTCCCACCACCAATTCATTCTTAATTGAACAAAATATTTCTAATAAGTAAGAATCAAGGCGTTCCCATTTCTTTTCTCAGTTACCACTATATAAGGTCGTTCAGCTCTGTTTATCTTTTAATATCCTACCTCTTTGTTACCAACCTCGGAATTGGGAGGAGATCCCAAGTACCTTCTTCTTTTTTTTTTTGTGGTATGTGGGCCTCTCACTGTTGTGGCCTCTCCCGATGCGGAGCGCAGGCTCAGCGGCCATGGCTCACGGGCTTAGTTGCTCCGCGGCTCCGCGGCATGTGGGATCCTCCCGGACCGGGGCACGAACCCGCGTCCCCTGCATCGGCAGGCGGACTCTCAACCACTGCACCACCAGGGAAGCCCCCAAGTACCTTTATTTTTGTTGGGGAGGTTGGTGGGGGAAGGCAGGGAGTGGCCCTGTATGGTGTGGTGCGTCCTGTATAGGTAGCAGCTGGCAAATAGATGCTCACTTGTGGGGAGGGGTATTACGCTTAAATTTTATCTGAATATGCTTCTGTTTGTTTCCGGTGGGAGGTTATACTTAACTTGAAAATGCCTTTGATGAGTGTTTTAATATGAATATTATTTTGGTCCATAGTCTCTTTTGAGAATATAACAGAATATGAGATAGATGAAGTGAATATGTGACTATTTCAAAATGGTTTCTACTGTAATGAAAATCCTGTAGGATGATAGTTTTAGAAATTATTTGGAAGGCTCCAACTTAAGGGAAATAATAACTATCGTATTCCTATTTCTCACTTGTTGTTTGGTACAATCTTTACATATATGTGTGAAAAATTCTGAAATTGGAATTTTTACCCCTCCAGTAAAAGATCATTTGTTATGCTCCAATATCAGTCACTCCTTGTTGCTGTTTACCTTGAAGAATTCACAGTCTGGTGCAGAAACTCTTCTTTTTCATTTTTTTATTTTTATTTTTTTTGTGGTATGCGGGCCTCTCAGTGTTGTGGCCTCTCCCGTTGCGGAGCACAGGCTCCGGACACGCAGGCTCAGCGGCCATGGCTCACGGGCCTAGCCGCTCCGGCAGCATGTGGGATCTTCCCGGACCGGGGCACGAACCCGTGTCCCCTGCATCGGCAGGCGGACTCTCAACCACTGAGCCACCAGGGAAGCCCAAAACTCTTCTTTCTTAAAAGCAAGTTTTGGTTTAAACTTTACAGTGTCTTTAAGAGTTATGACATCATCAAAATCTTACCATGTAGCCTATAGTACAGGAGAATAATGGCTAAAGCATAGACTTCAAGTTTATGTTTTAGCTTTCTGCTTGTTAACTTTGTCACCACAGGCAGATTATTTACCCTTTCTGAGCCTTGCATTTCCTCATTTGTAAAATGTGAATGATGATATTACCTCTCCCATGGGATGATAATCGGGATTATATGAGATAAAGCACTTAGCACAGTGCCTGGTACATAGATATGGCTCAATAAGTATGCTCTAGGGGTTTCCCTGGTGGCGCAGTGGTTGAGGGTCCGCCTGCCGATGCAGGGGATGCGGGTTCGTGCCCCGGTCCGGGAGGATCCCACGTGCTGTGGAGCGGCTGGGCCCGTGAGCCATGGCCGCTGAGCCTGCACGTCCGGAGCCTGTGCTCCGCAATGGGAGAGGCCACAGCAGTGAGAGGCCCTCGTACCGCAAAAAAATAAAAAAATAAAAAAGTAAGTGTGCTCTAAAATCAAAACCTCCCCTCAACAAGAAAATGGATGAAGGTTCAAAGTTTTATACTAGTGTATATGTTTCTGTTCAACAGTTACTACTTGGACCAGGCCAGTCAGAAAAATGAATGATTCCTTTAGTTTTTATCTTAAAACTTCTCTCAAGATAAGGCTAACTTTTCTTCAAATCTGGGAAATGCTCACGTCACTAAATTTGACATGCTAGCAGTGGTTGTCAGCCTGAGATACTGTTGCCTCTCCTGGGGCCGTTTGGGGGTGCTCTTGGGATTTTACAGGAGGGACCAGGGTGCTGAACACCCTGTGACACATGGAGCAGGCTTGCATGTTGAATTATTGTGCCTCAAATTACCACAGCAATAGCATACTGTTGAGACACAGTAGACTAGACTAATATGTACAGTACTATCTTTAAACCTCTCTGTTGAACACATTTCAGGTGTCACAGACCCAGCACATATGTCAGTGAATAGAGCAAGGCCAGGCCTCCGTGTCTGGGACACGCAAGGGAGTGTAGGGACTAGGCAAGCTGGAGAGCATGTGTCCTTTCTAAACAAGTGAGCCGCGCTTCAGCTTCAGCTAGTTGTTGACTACTATTGCTAGATCTGATTTTTCAGAGAAAGGCTAGATATCCAAATTTTTATGTCATATTTTCCTATTTTAAAGTGTGGCTCAACCTTTTTTTTTGTTAATATGCCAAGGCCAAACCAAACAGATTGGTGGGCTGGTTTTGGCCCAGAGACCACACTGGTTTATAACCTGTGATTATTATTGTAGAAAGTGAGCTAAAGTTTTGGCAGAGGTAAACAGTCAGGGCCATAACAGCCCTGAATATTTGCTGAGCTCAGAGAAGGCTGTGGAAACAAAGCACTAGGTGTTGAGGTCATTTTCTAGAGCGTAGAGAATCATGGCATCAGAGCAGAGCTCTAGGGGAGCTTCCTCTGGTTGGAAGGAGGAATTCTGTTGAGAGAAATCCCAGCACCTGCATTTTGAGGAAGAGATCCCACTGTGCCTTATGCTGACACTCCTGAATTAGGAGGGTAGCTGTACCACTGGAGGAAGCCTTAGAGTGATTCCACTGCTAAGCATTACCATCCCAGCCCCCAGTCTCAGTACTGCCTTGAGAAATTAGGAGTCCCCGCAAAGCTAACAGGCAACGAAGGCTCAGCGCTACAAAATCTCCTGGTTTATGTGGCTTTCGAACAGTGTAACGTTCATAGGGTTTATACCTTCAATATTTCTTCTTGATCTAGGGTTACTGCCTACTCAGCTCCACAGTCCACAGCTGTGGCCATCTGTGGTTTAGTGGGGGTGTTTCATGGGTGTCCCAGGAGTTTGGTCACATCCTAGCCTAGCCAGTACAGTTCAGGTGCTACTTGCTCTGGCTGGTTTTAAGGTGTCAAGTCATCACTCATCACTTTAATATTATATAAAAAGTAGCAGCCCATTATAATATTGTTAAATAACAATGTATGTATTTTGCATAGTTGTTGAATACATTAATATATATGGGCAAGAATAGATTGTATGTTTTAATATGCATCACTTTCAAATCTAATATGAGATCATATATGGCAATGTTTCATTTTAGTTGTATTCTATGGGATTAAATACAAAAATACAGTGTAGTATTTTACTGTAAAACTTTGCTTTTTTAAGAAACAGGCTGATCTTATTGGTCGGAATATTTTCTGTTTGTAAACTACCTGCTGGCTTAACCTCCCAGTGAGCAGAAAGGAAATAACTTTTTAAAAAGTATTTTAGTATTTTATAATCCTCAGAAAGTTAAATTTATTTGAGAGTGTTATATATTGTGCAGTACTTACAGTACTTAATGATTACCCACATCATTTAGTGCTTACGTGAGTGAATGTTTGTACAGAGCAGAGTGCTAATCACTTTTAAGATCGCTGTTGTAATCCCTTGAGGAGAGTAAGTTTTTATCAGTTTAGATTCCTACTTGTTGTGAAAAGTAGGTCTACTATTAATCATCTTTTCAGATGGTAGCCATCTTTGTGGGTGTGTAAGTTGTTGGCTTCAATTTTAAAGACGTTTTTTAATGTTTTTCCAAAGGCAAGTATTTGTAACCACTAAAAAGGAAAATGGCAACTTTTCCCCTTCAGCTCTGTTTCTTGTGTGTCCGAAAACAGCTTATTTGTAAAAGGATTCTTTCCTCCCCTCTCAGCCCTCCAAATCCCACACACCTGTAACCCTCTGTTTGGATGATAAACTGATGAGGGTTTCCTGTCTTTTTTCCCTCCGGCTAGTGAAAGAAGGGTGCTCATCATCACTCTGCTGGGAATGTCCTTGATACCTACCAATGACATAGTGGAAAGAAAAGACTTTGGAGAAGGCAGGCTTGGATTTGAGTCACGATTCTGCCATATGCCCATTCTCTGAGTTTAATTTATTCTTTGTAAAATGGAGGTAATTGTAGCCACCTTTCAGGGCATAGTTGTTCATAAATGGTAGCTGATAACAATAGTGATAAAATTAATAGTAACTTTGGTCTTAGTAGCGCCTGAGGTTCTGAAGGCTAATAAAGCTAGCCGAGAGCTAGGAACTCCCAAAAGCTCTGCAGTAACCTATGGATCCTAGGCTCTTGACATCTGAAACATCTTTGTTCTTACTGACCCTTGTCGCTTTTTTTTCTTTCTCATAAGAAGGCAAACTGTATTGCCCTTATATTTTAAAGACTTGAAATTAGGGTTGAGAAATGAATAAAAACGGTTCTTTGAAGCCACTAGGAAAGCTTGAGTTAAGACTTTGAATGCTTCAGAAACTCTTTATTGACAATGATTAAATAGCCATCAAGTGTTCTGAATGTGGTTAGTCCCTCAAATATTGAGGAATCCTTTCCTGGTAGGAAAGGTGTTATTGTTTCTATAACTAAATACAAGCAAATTTGATCACCTAAGGTCATTCCTATCATTAAATTCAATGAATTGCATTTTGTTCATGTCACCTAGCAAATACTCATTGAACACCTAGTCTGTGCTAGGCCCTATGCCCAGTCAATTGTACACCCTCAAAGGAGGTACTGAATTAGGGAATCTAAGAGTTGTAGCTCTTAGCCTCTATTTTAAATGAAAATCCTAAGCCTTAGAGCTGCCCTGACCAGTAAGGTAGTCATGACTAACTACAGGTGGCTGCTGAGCAGTTGAAACGTGGCCAGTCTGAATTGAGATGTGCTGTAAATATAAAACACACACTGCACTCCAAGGACTTAGTTTGAAAAAAAAATGTAAAATATCATATCAATGATGTTTATATTGAATTCATGTTAAAAACAAAAGTATTTTTGCATCTTGGATTCAATAAAATATATTAGAATTAATCTCACCTGTTTCTTTTTACTTTCTTAGGGTAGCTACTGGAACATTTAAAATGAATCACATTATGTTTTTATTGGACTGCACTGTAAGGCAGTGCTTCAGTGACTTGGCAAGGTTACTAGTCCAGTTAGGACTCCTGTGGCTAGTGCAAACTATAGATCACCTTACTGTGAAAATGGCAGGTAGTGTTTGTTTTGATCAAAAAGGTGAAAAATTCAAACGTTGTTTCAGAAAAAAGTTAAACGCTAAGGACTTTAAATAGTTTACATTTTAAATTAAAGCCTAGATTGTTAAACTGTTAGAATTGCTTCACGTTTCAGATTTGGGGTGCTTTAAAAGGGGCAAACTAGGGGCTTCCCTAGTGGTGCAGTGGTTAAGAATCCGTCTGCCAATACAGGGGACACAGGTTCGAGCCCTGGTCCAGGAAGACCCCACATGCTGCGGAGCAACTAAGCCCGTGCGCTACAACTACTGAGCCTGCGCTCCAGAGTCCGTGAGCCACAACTCCTAAAGCCTGGGTGCCTGGAGCCCGTGCTCTGCAACAAGAGAAGCCACCGCAATGAGAAGCCCGCACAGTGCAACGAAGAGTAGCTCCCGCTCACTGCAGTTAGAGAAAGCCCGCGCATAGCAACACAGACCCAATGGAGCCAAAAATAAATAAATAAAATAAATAATAATAAAAAATAAAAGGGGCAAACTAGAAAAATATGCCCACTGATTCAGTAACGTAAACCTATTTTTCATTTCTCTAAGCATTCACAAGTCATTATGTAGTTGATCTCTGATTCCCCAATATTTTATTGGGAGGTGGGGTGTGCAGAAGGTAGGGGGCAAGCTTCATCTATATATTTTTCTTTCTTACTAGCTAGACTGGTTCAGTATAATGAAATCGATTCTTCATTATTTAACAAACATTTGAGCAGGTGCTAGGTCAGGTTCTGGAAATGCAGTGGTGAACAAGGGATAATCCCTCAATAGAACTACAGGCTTTCTGTTTGGCTTTTGTCTTGTTTTGGCTTTGTATTTGGAAAATAATTCTAAACTTAAAGAAGTTATAATAATAAATGTAGTACAAAGAACACTGTATACCCTTTATCCAGATCCGTGTACTGTTAACATTTTTTCCTGTGTGCTTTTTTAAAAAATTGAGTTATAGTTGATTTACAATATTATATTAGTTTCAGGTGTATGACATAGTGATTCAAATTTTTATAGATTATACTCCGTTTATAGTTATTATAAAATATTGGCTATATTCCCTGTGCTGTACAATATATTCTTGTAGCTTATTTATTTTATACATAGTAGTTTGTTGTACTTCTTATCCCCTGCCCCTATTTTGCCCCTCTCTCCTTTCCTCTCCCCACTGGTAACTACTGCTTCATTCTCTATATCTGCGAGTCTGTTTCTGTTTTGTTATATTCACTAGTTTTTTTTTTAGATTCCACATATAAGTGATAGCATACATATTTCTCTTTCTCTGTCTGACTCATTTCACTAAGCATAATACCCTCTAGGTCCATCTATGTTGGTGCAAATTGCAAATTTTCTTTCTTTTTTTATGGTTGAGTAGTATTCCATTATATCTCTATCTATATCTATCTATCTATATATATATCTCACATCATTTTTATCCATTCATCTTTTGATGGACACTTAGGCTATTGTACGTAATGCTGTTGTGAACATTGGGGTGCACGTATCTTTTCAAATTAGTGTTTTTGTTTTCTTTGGATATATATCCAGGAGTGCAATTACTGGATCACATGGTAACTCTATTTTCAGCTTTGTGAGGAACTTCCATACTGTTTTCTCCAGTGGCTGTGCCAATATACATTCCCACTAACAGTGTACAAGGGTTCCCTTTTCTCTACATCCTTGCCGGCACTGGTTATTTGTTGTCTTTTTGATGATGTACATTCTGACAGGTGTGAGGTGATATCTCATTGTGGTTTTGATTTGCATTTCTTTGACGATTAGCAGTGTTGAGCATCTTTTCATGTGCCTGTTGACCATCTGCATGTCTTCTTTGGAAAATCGTCTATTCAGGTCTTCTGTCCATTTTTTAATTGGGTTATTTGTTTCTTTGGTTGTTGGGTTGTATGAGCTCTTTGTATATGTTGGATATTAACTCCTTATCAGGCGTATCATTTGCAAATATTTTCTCCCATTCAGTAGGTTGTCTTTTTCTTTTGTCGATGGTATTCATATGCTGTGTAAAAGCTTTTAAGTTTAATTATGTCCCATTTATTTATTTTTGTTTTTGTTTTTTGTTGCTTTAGGAGACAGATCCAGAAAATGGATCTGTCTATGATTTATGTCAAGGAGTGTTTCGCTTATGTTTTCCTCCAGGAGTTTTATGGTTTCCCGTCTTATATTTAGGTCTTTAATCCATTTGGAGTTTGTTTTTATACATGGTGTGAGAAAATGTTCTAATTTCATTCCTTTATATGTAGCTGTCCAGTTTTCCCAGTGCCACTTATTGAAGAAACTGTATTTTCTCCTTTGTCATAGATTAATTGACCATATGTGCGTGGGTTTATTTCTGGGCTCTCTGTTCAGTTTTGTTGATCTATGTGTCTGTTGCTTCCCTGGCTTTCTTTTGATTTCCATTTGCATGGGATACTTTTTTCCATTCTCTCTCTTTCAGTCTGTGTGTCTTGAAATCTGAAGTGAGTCTCTTATAGGCAGCATGTATATGGTTCTTGTTTTTGTATCTGTTTGGCCATTCTGTATCTTTTGATTGGAGAATTTAGTCCATTTACATTTAAAGTAATTATTGAGGGGCTTCCCTGGTGGCACCGTGGTTAAGAATCCGCCTGCCAATGCAGGGGACACGGGTTCGAGCCCTGATCCGGGAAGATCCCTCATGCCGTGGGGCAACTAAGCCTGTACGCCACAACTACTGAACCTGTGCTCTGGAGCCCATGCACCACGATTACTGAAGCCTGCATGCCTAGAGCCTGTGATCCACATGCAACAAGAGAAGCCACCATAATGAGAAACCTATGCACCACAGCTAAGAGTAGCCCCCGCTTGCCACAACTAGAGAAAGCCGGCACGCAGCAAGGAAGACACAATGCAGCCAAAAATATAAATAAATAAATAAAATGAAATAAATAAAGTAATTATTGATAGGTATATACTTCAATTTTGTAAGTTGTTTTGGGGTTATTTTTCTGGTTATTTTTTGTTCCTTTTTTTTTCCTACCCTTTGATTTGATGTCTATCTTTAGTGTTATGTTTGGATTCCTTTCTCCTTTTTGTGTTCTATCTGTTACAGAGTTTTTGGTTTATGGTTACCATGAAGTTTATATATAGCTATCTATATATATACACGATTGTTTCAAGTTGCTGATCTCTTAATTTCAAATGCATTTTAACAACCCTTTATTTTTACTCATCTCCCCCCATAATTATGTTTTTGGCATATTATTTTACACCTTTTTGTTTTTGTATCCCTTACTGAGGATATAGATGATTTTACTACTTTTGCCTTTTGAACTTCCTACTAGCTTTGTACTTGGTTGATTTACTACCTTTACTGTATATTTGCCTTTACCAATGAGCTTTTTATTTTCATAATTTTCTTTTTTTATTGAAGTATACTTAATTTACAATGTGCTAATATCTGCTGTACAGCAAAGTGACTCAGTTATAAACATATATACATTCTTTTTTATATTCTTTTCCATTATGCTTTATCCCTGGAGATTGGATATAGTTCCCTGTGCTATACAGTAGGACCTTGTTGTTTATCCATTCTAAATGTAGTAGTTTGTATCTCCTAATCGCAAACTCCCTGTCCATCCCTGTCCCTCCCCCATTCCCCCTTGGCAACCACAGGTCTATTTCCTATGTCTGAGTCTGTTTTTTGTTTTTTTGTTTTTTTCCCCAGTACTTGGGCCTCTCACTGTTGTGGCCTCTCCCGTCGCGGAGCACAGGCTCCGGACGCGCAGGCTCAGCAGCCATGGCTCATGGACCCAGCCGCTCCACGGCATGTGGGATCCTCCCAGACCAGGGCACGAACCCGTATCCCCTGCATCGGCAGGCGGACTCTCAACCACTGCGCCACCAGGGAAGCCCTGAGTCTGTTTTGTAGATAGTTTCATCTGTGTCATATTTTAGATTCCTCATATAAGTGATATCATATGGTATTTATCTTTCTCTTTCTGACATATTTCACTTAGTATGCTAATATCTAGTTGCATCCATGTCACTGCACATGGCATTGTTTCATTCTTTTTTATGGCTGAGTAGTATTCCATTGTATATATGTACCACATCTTCTTTATCCATTTATCTGTCAGTGGACATTAGGGTTGTTGCCATGTCTTGGCTATTGTGAATAGTGCTGCTATGAACATAGGGGTGCATGTATCTTTTTGAATTACAGTTTTGTCTGGGTATAGGCCTAGGAGTGGGATTGCTGGATCATATAGTAATTCTATTTTTAGTTTTCTGAGGAACCTCCATACTGTTTTCCATAGTGGCTACACCAACTTACATTCCTACCAGCATTGTAGGAGGGTTCCTTTTTCTTCACACCCTTTCCAGCATTTGTTATTTGTAGAATTTTTAATGATGGCCATTCTGACCAGTGTGAGCTGGTACCACATTGTAATTTTGATTTTCATTTCTCTGATAGTTAATGACATTGAGCATTTTTTCATGTGCCTACTGGCCATCTCTATGTCTTCTTTTTTGTTTTATTTTATTTTATTAACTAATTTGGTTGCATCAGGTCTTAGTTGCGGCATGTGAGATCTTTGTTGCTGCCTGCGGGACCTTCATTGTAGCATTTGGGATCTTTTTAGTGGTGGCATGCGAACTCTGAGTTGCAGCATGTGCGTCTAGTTCCCTGACCAGGGATCGAACGTGGGCCCCCTGCGTTGGGAGTGTGGAGTCTTAGCCACTGGACCACAAGGGAAGTCCTTGTATGTCTTCTTTGGAGAAATGTCTATTAAGGTCTTCTGCCCATTTTTCAATTGGGCTGTTTGTTTTTGTTGTTGTTGAGTTGTATGAGCTGTTTGTGTATTTTGGAAGTTAAGCCCTTGTCAGTTGCATCATTTGCAGATATTTTCTCCTGTTCCGTAGGTTGTCTCTTCATTTTTTTATGGTTTCCTTTGCTGTGCAAAAGCTTGTAAATTTGATTCGGTCCCATTTGTTTATTTTTGGTTTTATTTCTGTTGCCTTGGGAGACTGACCTAAGAGAACACTGATTCGATTTATGTCAGAGAATGTTTTGCCTGTGCTCTCTTCTAGGAGTTTTATGGTGTCATGTCTTAAGTCTTCAAGCCATTTTGAGTTTATTTTTGTGCATGGTGTGTGTGTGTGTTCTAATGTGATTGATTTACATGCAGCTGTCCAACTCTCCCAACACCACTTGCTGAACAGACTCTCTTTTCTCCACTGTATATTCTTGCCTCCTTTGTCAAAGATTAATTGACCTTAGGTGTGTGGCTTTATTTCTGGGCTCTCTGTTCAGTTCCATTGATCCATATGTGGGTTTTTTTTGTACCAATACCATACTGTTTGGATTACTGTATCTTTGTAGTATTGTCTGAAGTCTGGGAGGGTTATGCCTCCTGCTTTGTATTTTCCCTCAGGCTTGCTTTTTCAATTCTGGGTCTTTATGTTTCCATATGAATTTTTGGATTATTTGTTCTAGTTGTGTGAAAAATGTCATGGGTAATTTGATAGGGATTGTGTTTAGTCTGTAGATTGCTTTGGGTAGTATTGCCATTTTTAACAATATTAATTTTTCCAGTCCAAGAGCATGGGATATCTTTCCATTTCTTTGAATCCTCTTTAACTTCCTTTATTAATGTTTTATAGTTCTCAGTGTATAAGTCTTTCACCTCCTTGGTCAGGTTTATTCCTAGGTTTCTTTTTGTTTTTAGTGTGATTTCTGAAAGATACTGTTTTTTACCTTCCTTTTCTGATATTTCATTGTTAGTGTAAAGAAATGCAGCTGATTTCTGGATGTTAATCTTGTATCCTGCTACTTTGCTGAGTTCACTTATCAGATCTAGTAGTTTTTCTGTGGTGTCCTTAGGGTTTTCTATATATAGTATCATATCATCTGCATATAGTGACAGTTTTACCTCTTCCTTTCCAATTTGGATACCTTTTATTTCTTTTTCTTGTCTGATTGCTGTGGCTAGGACTTCCAGTACTATGTTGAATAGAAGAGATGAGAGTGGGCATCCTTATCTTGTTCCAGATTTTAGCGGGAAGGTTTTCAACTTTTCACTGTTGAGTATTATATTGGCTGTGGGGTTTTCATAAATGGTTTTTATTATGTTGAGGTATGTTCCCTCTATACCCACTTTATTAAGAGTTTTTATCATGAATGGATGTTGAATTTTGTCAAATACTTTTTCTGCATCTATTAAGATGATCATGTGGTTGTTGACTTTTCTTTTGTTAATGTGATGTAGTACGTTGATTGATTTGCATACGTTGAACCATCCTTGTGAACTTGGGGTGAATCCCACTTGGTGGTAGTGTATGACCTTTTTAATGTATTTTTGGATTCGGTTTGCTAATATATTGTTGAGATTTTTTGCATCTATATTCATCAAAGTTATTGGCCTGTAATTTCTTTTTTGGTGATATCTTTGTCTGGTTTTGTTATCAGGGTGATGGTGGCTTCATAGAATGTCTTTGGGAGTGTTCCCTCCTCTTCAGTCTTTTGGAAGAGTTTGAGGATTGGTATAAGTTCTTCCTGGTATGTTTGGAAGAATTCCCCAGTCCAGCCAACTGGTCCAGGACTTTAGTTTGTAGGGAGTTTTTTAAAATTACAGATTCTATTTCACTTCTAGTGATTGGTGTGTTCAAATTTTCTTTTTCTCCTTGATTCAATTTTGGTGTGCTGTATGTTTCAAGAAAGTTGTCCGTTTCTTCTAGGTTGTCACATTTGTTGACATATAATTGTTCTTGGTATTCTCTTATGGTTTTTTGTATTTCTGTGGTATCAGTTGAGATTCGTCCTTTTTCATTTCTTATTTTGTTTATTTGCGTTCTCTTTTCTTTTTGGTGAGCCCGGCCAGAGTTTTGTCAATTTTGTTTACCCTTTCAAAGAACCAGCTCTTGGTTTTCTTCATATTTTCTATTTTTTTAAATCTCTATTTTATTTATTTCCTCTCTGATCTTTATTATTTCCTTCCTTCTGCTGACTTCAGGTTCTGTTTTCTGTTTTTTGGTTTTTCTTGAATTCCTGAATTTTATTTATTTTTCTACACAGCAGGTTCTTATTAGTTATCCATTTTATACATATTAGTGTACATATGTCAATCCCAATCTCCCAATTCATCACACCACCACCACCCCCAGCCACTTTCCCCCCTTGGTGTCCGTACGTTTCTTCTCTACATCTGTGTCTCAATTTCTGCCCTGTAAACCGGCTCACCTGTACCATTTTTCTAGGTTTTACATATATGTGTTAATATACGATATTTCTTTTCCTCTTTCTGACTTACTTCACTCTGTATGACAGTCTCTAGATCCTTCCACGTCTGTACAAATGACCCAATTTCGTTACTTTTTGAAGCTAAGTAATATTCCATTGTATATATGTACCATATCTTGCTTATCCATACGTCTGTCGATGGGCATTTACGTTGCTTCCATGACCTGGCTATTGTAAATAGTGCTGCAGTGAACATTGGGGTGCATGTCTTTTTGAATTATGATTTTCTCTGGGTATATGTCTAGTAGTGGGATTGCTGGGTCGTATGGTAATTCTATTTTTAGTTTTTTAAGGAATCTCCATACTGTTCTCCACAGTGGCTATATCAATTTATATTCCCACCAACAGTGCAAGAGGGTTCCCTTTTCTCCACACCCTCTCTAGCATTTCTTGTTTGTAGATTTTCTGACGATGCCCATTCTAACTGGTGTGAGGTGATACCTCATTGTAGTTTTGATTTGCATTTCTCTAATAATTAGTGATATTGAGCAGCTTTTCATGTGCTTTTTGGCCATCTGTACGTCTTCTTTGGAGAAATGTCCATTTAGGTCTTCTTCCCATTTTTGGATTGGGTTGTATGTTTTTTTAATATTGAGCTGCATGAGCTGGTTATATATTTTGGAGATTAATCTTTTGTCCGTTGCTTCGTTTGCAAATATTTTCTCCCATTCTGAAGGTTGTCTTTTTGTCTTGTTTGTGGTTTCCTTTGCTTCGCAAAAGCTTTGAAGTTTCATTAGGTCCCATTTGTTTACTTTTGTTTTTATTTCCATTACTCTAGGAGGTGGATCAAAAAAGATCTTGCTGTGATTTATGTCAAAGAGTGTTCTTCCTATGTTTTCCTCTAAGAGTTTTATAGTGTCCGGTCCTACATTTAGGTCTCTAATCCTTTTTGAGTTTATTTTTGTGTGTGGTGTTAGGGAGTGTTCTAATTTCATTCTTTTACATGTAGCTGTCCAGTTTTCCCAGCACCACTTATTGAAGAGACAGTCATTTCTCCATGGTATATCCTTGCCTCCTTTGTCATAGATGAGTTGACCATAGGTGCATGGGTTTATCTCTGGGCTTTCTATCCTGTTGCACTGATCTATATTTCTTTTTTTGTGCCAGTACCATATTTTCTTAATTACTATAGCTTTGTAGTATAGTCTGAAGTCAGGGAGTCTGATTCCTCCAGCTCTGTTTTTTTCCCTCAAGACTGCTTTGGCTATTTGGGGTCTTTTGTGTCTCCATACAAATTTTAAGATTTTTTGTTCAAGTTCTGTAAGAAATGCCACTGGTAATTTCACAGGGATTGCATCGAATTTGTAGATTGCTTTGGGTAGTGTAGTCATTTTCACAATATTGATTCTTCCAATCCAAGAACATGGCATATCTCTCCATCTGTTTGTATCATCTTT